>NW_004798004.1:95393-122510 GCF_000002075.1 Aplysia californica | reverse complement strand
TTCCGTTTTATACAGGTAATTAAAGAGGAATACATCAAGGGGGGAGCGGGAAGATTCTGTAAAGACAGGTTTCCGTTAAGGCAGGTTCGACTGTATTTGTAAAGGAATCATTCAGAGAATCCTTTATGTGTTAATGTCTCACTTAAACAACCATCAGCTTATTACTTAAAGGGAATACAGGAAAGGCTGCTCGTTTGTGCTACTCACCTGATCCTGTAGTTTCTGCGTGTTGGCCACACGCTCTCTGCACATTTCAAGTTGTTTCTCAAGCTCCAGATTTTTGTGCTGCATGTTCTCCAGTTTCTGAAAGGCAGACGGGGGCTCACTTAAATCAATAAACACAGTACAAAAGTTTCAAAATAAACTTTATGGGCAACAGGCATTATGCATCTTCTAGATTTAGAAAAAAAAAATAGAACAATGGTATTACAAATCAAGAACAAAAATACAAAACATGAACCTTGACATCCTACTTTTTTGCTATAGGATACAATTGTATGAAAGTCAAGTATCTTGAAAAAAATTTTGAATTATACAAACTGAATTCCAAGAGCACCCTCCCTAGTGGTGGTGGTGGTGGGGGTGAGTGAAGACAAAAACTATAAAAGCCAGCAATATGAGAAAGTCAGAGGCTCACCTTTTGCTGTTTATCATAATCCTCTTTCTGGGACAACATCAAGTTTTTCATCACGATACGCTCCGCCTTCAGGTCCTTGTTCTCCTTCAGTGATGTCCTGACAATCATAAGTGATGAGTTTTTAGTTTAGTAAGGGTTTTACTGCGCTCGAAACTGCATAAGGTTATATGGGAGCATTAAGTAATGAGTAAACGAGTGTCATAAAGCGTGATAATGAAACACAGGTTTTAGTTTTTCTTTGTTTAAAAACAAGGACTCGTTCATATAATATGCCAGACTGGCATCTGTGATGTAGCGGTTAGGCGCCTCACTGTCACACGCAGGAGACCGAGTTCAATTTCCGAGTGGGGAGAATTTTTTAATTAAGTATCTTCAACTTTCCGCAAAGATGTTGTATCCCTCTCAATAATGACCAATAAACGAATCAAACACAATAAAACAAAGTTCTAAAATGGAAACTAACAGATTCAAACGCTTCCATGAAAACAATAACTAATTGAGTAACAACAGCAATCAAAAAGCAAAAAACAAAACAAAAATTACAAGAAAAGAGCACCACCCTCCCCACAAACACACACACACACACACACACAATCACACACATTTCTTGACAAACCTGAACTGCACTAGTTTCTCGTACTCGTCCGACTCGCTGCTCTGTGTGAGCCTCCGGTGGTCCTCCTGGAGTAGCTTGATGCTCACCTTGAGCTGCTGAATCTCCTGCTCCTTGAGCTGAACTTGCTCACCCTGGTAAAACCAGAGGAGATTAGTTTTAGTAGAGGTTTTACGGTGCTCGCAACTGCATAAGGTCATATGAGTGCCAAGGGGTGGATGTCCACAGAGAAGTCTTTACAGCGAATCGGGCTTACTCTGCTCACCTCTCTAGCTTCAACAGGACAAAGTCTACTTCGACTATCAAGGCACTCCGCAAATAGCCGGTCACAAGAGTGTGACAAACATACAAAAGAAGTAGAGGAAAATGACGATAGTAAGGATTAGGAAAGAAAAAGCAGCAGTTCCCTGTTGCAGGTCAGGCACAGTTATGAGCATGACATTGATGAATCAGCCCATTTACAATTAATATTCCACTGTGCATAAGAACTCGAGATGCTAATGTCCCCCCCTTTGGGAATGGCCTAAAGACACCCGAAGAGAGAAAAGAAAAACCCAATATCAACAGCCCTCATCATCTATATTGTGCATCATGTATATTATTCCTGTACAGCCAGGAAAAAATTTCCCACTGGGACAATGAAGTGTTATCTAATCTTATCTTATCAAATTGTTTTTTAAGTCTTGGTAGATATTTTATTAGCTGATAAAAACATCTCACTACCCGTTCTATTACATTTCTTGTCCTTTTCCCTGTTTCTTGTCTTTATTCCATTTTTAGACCTATCTCTGATTAGAAATCAGATTGCAGAATCTTAATCAATGGTCATTTCTTATTCCTCATTTCACATTTTGATTTTCTGCAAAGAGAATGTTATTGATCCCTACTGGTTTAACACATTACACCCTAAGGGTCTGGACGGGAAGTCAATTCTAAGATCCTAAGCAAGGGAAAAACACATTTTAAAAACACTAAACAAATTCCATAGCAATTAACCACGAAAAACCTTTTTTAGTCAGAGAGTGTTTGCAAATAGGTGCATTTTGTAGCTGTATCTTCACAGAGCATGGAACTTTTTGAAGTAAAAAAGAAAAAATGAATATGGTTTCAGAAAAATGTAACTTTATGTATGCGCAAACTGTTGCAAATGTTCTAACTTTAGTTCAGTCGGGGTGTCCGACCTGTCACTCTCACTCTCAGCCTCGCGGTTGGATCCTAGATCTAAATTCTACATCTGATCAATCTGAATCGCCCCAAACTCTTGCACGTTTTCACCACTATCTGATTCACCTGATTTGCCATATGCTTGTTTTTGCTCAAATCCATCGTTATTTCCTTTTTCAAACTCAGTTGTGTTGCTCTTCAACAAGTCGAGACACCTTCAAAATTTCGTTTCCGTATCAAGCGGAAGAAGAAACATTTTGCAATAACTATGCAAATCAAAATCTCGGCCCAAGAGTCTCGTCAAGGCGAGACTTAGTTTCTAAAGACGCTAGGTCGGCGCAGGCGGTTCCAGGTGAGTTAGGGTGGAGCGCGTAAGGAAATTCGCGGGCGAGTTAGGGTGAAATGTGTTAACAACCACACACAACTTAATGAATGATTTAGAACCGCACCACACCACAGTTGGTTGCCATGGTGCAGTATCAGTTTTCCAGCTCGGACCAGTCTTCAGCAAGGATTAAAATAATAGATTTTAAATAGCACATATTATTACCCTGACAAACTCCATAAAATTTCAAACATTTTAAGCTCCTCAGGGGACAAATTTTTATAACCCACACACAAATTAGGCTCTTCACTCTTCAAGCATATTTCATAACCCACACACAAATGAGGCAGTCACTCTTTAAACATATTACACAACTCTCACACACAAATAAGGCTGTCTCTCTTCAAGCGTCTCAACAGAAACTGACCAGAGTTTTCTGCTGTTCCTCTAGAGTGGCCACATGTGCAATGCGACGCAGAAGCCGTCGGTTCCTCTTGGCATGGTTCGTGCGCTTGTGTCGCTCGTACATGAGCTGGTTCTGCATCAACAAAATCTGACCCCTCAGGATGTTAACCTCGTCAGCGGGAGGCATTCCTGAAAATGAAACAAGACATGTTGTACGACAACACAGTAAAAGTAAAAGGGCAACCAGACCTTACAGAACACAAACTGACAACCTACAAAACAAAGTGAACATCAGTCCATTTACACGAAGGGTGCCTTCTTGGCCATTGAAGAGAGCACGATGGATCTGAGCAAAGCTTCTGTTCCTCCAAGAAAAGTCAAATGACTAATGAAAATTACAGGCAAACCACAAGAAGCTGTACCTACAAGTGAAGCCCCTGCCCCAACATCTTAATTCCAAAGATAACGTTTGACATCATATTTTCAGTAAATAACCAGAAAAGTTTAAAACCAGAACCACAAGGTTTATCTTAACAATATCGAGAAGCTAAAGATTAATTGAAATTGCCAAATATATTTCAGAAATAAAAAAATAACAATCTGGGTCCAAAGTGGATGCATATACTCTGCAAATGTCTTTTTAGTTTCATTTTAGTAAGAGTTGTACAGCACTTGCAAGGCAATACAATAAAGTCATATAAGTGTTGATGATTAGAGGTGCTACAAGAGGGTAACAAACACAAAACAGAACAAGAGGAGATAAGGATGATAAATGTTTGATGAGCAAGAAGGAGCAAACCACACCAGAGCATCCACCAGCCGCCCACTCAAATATCTTTGGTTGGATCTACAACTAGAAGAAGTGGTCAGCACAAGGAATCCTCACCACCAAAATGGGTCCAGTTCGTCGTCTCTTTGCTAGTCAGGGGGATTTTGGTCAGCTCCTTTGCATGGATGTCCGAGCCCAGCTTGAGATGGCGGTCAAGTAGCTCCGGAGGGGAGACAACGCTGAACAGAGAGACTTCGTTACCTGCGAGGGTCAAAGGAAGAAAATGTCAAAGGTAAAGAAATAAAGTTTCAGGTTGTAATATGCTACATATAATATTTAACACTCCCTATTATCACAATTTAGATCATTTAGGAGGAGGGCTGCGCCCACCTTGCATGCCTGGGTCAACGCAAGGAAGAGAAAAAGCACAAAAATTAAAAGAGTCACCTTTAATAGTGGTAGTAGTGGTGGTGGTCGTTGTCGTGGTGACATCTGTGATGGCCGCCGCTGAGATGTTGGCTGCCTGGCTAGAGCCTGAAGAGGTGACCATGAGCTGCAGGTGGCACTTGTTGCACACGGCCAACTTGGCAGGGGCCAGGATGTACTGGAACACAGGGTTCACCGAGGCCGGCAGGACCGGCATCACCTCCTCCTCCGCGGCGTCCTGCTCCGTGTGGTGAGGAGCGCTGCGCCTCGGGGTGTCCTTGGCGCTGCCTGAGACGGTGAAAAATGGTGAAATGGTATAAGATAATAATAATAAATGACATTTATATAGCGCTCCACCCCGAATAAAGTACACAGACTCTGATCCCTTCACAATACAGTACAACGTACAACAGTAACATATAACGTTGTGTTCTGACTAAAGAAAATTATTCCAAATATTCATCTTATTAATTTAAAAACAGAAACAACTTCAGCTGACATTTGAATGAATCAAAAGATTTGATCTCTCTTAAAGTACTTGGTAAAGCATTCCAGATCCTGGGGCCTTGGTATTCAAATGCCCTTTCACCCATTGTTTTAAGTTTCATAGATGGTAAAATAAATTTCTTTTTGTCAGCTGATGACCTTAAACTGCAAGTTGGAATGTACAGTCGTGTTTAAGTTGGGTTTTTTTTGTTTTGCAGTATCTTTTTTTTCGGGGGGGGGGGGGGGGGTAAGTGTTTTAAGGTGCTCACAACTGCATAAAGTCATACGTGCGTGCATGGTATCAATTTAACGCCCCTATCAAAACTATTAGGTGATTTAAGAGGTGGCTGCCTGAGATGGGAAAAAAAAGTATCAATTTGTTTTGTTTGTTTGTTCGTTTGTTTCATTTCATTTGAGTACAGAGAAGTACATCGATACAATAATGGTCATTTAGTGCTGGGAAAAAGTAAGACAGGCAGAAACAACAGAGGGAAGGAAAAGAAGAAGGACCTACCTGTGACGCCCTCCAACCACTTGCAGTTTGCTTTGACAGTAAACCCTGCTGATTGTCAATGCAAATCTACATATGGCATGAGCCAGTGGCCGAGAAACACTATGTGCGTTCATCTTAACCAGCCATTTTTAAGAAGAGAAGCGTGCTGATGTTGAATCTAAATTTTCAGCTTAGACCATAGACACTCAAGACAACTGAATTTCATTGACGCGTATTAAAACAACCGTTGTAAAACTTGTTACGTCCACAATTAAGACTAACTTCCAGTGAGAACCCCAGTCTTTTTTTCCCGCAAAATTCTTCTCATCATTGCTGTCCAATTGATAAAGTTGACCCCCATTAGCTCTTTATCTTAGCACTATGACCAGCATCTTTGTAATGCAGACAGTCTCTGCTGTCCAAGTACAGAGCAGTAACCAGAGACCTCATGGGTGTCAGCAGGGTGAAGTTAGTCTTCCATTTCCACTGCTGAGTGCAAGACTCCACCATATGCCATTTTGAAAAGTAAAGTATACCGCAGTCTTACACTGAGCAGTCAATTTATGTTAACCATTTCCTTCAACATTGTTTACCAATCTAAAAAGCAGTGCTCACATCTTAATGTTCATCAGCCATGAGAACTATGGGTTCTAAGGCGTAGTATTTTCCTTTATTCTAAACAACAACTCGACGGTTCTAGTATCCCTGATCTGTCTGTATCACCACCTCAGTGGGCGTTGCGTTGAACTATAACGCAGATGACGCTGGTGTAAATCCCTACAGGTGCATTTATTCTCTGGACAAAGACTGGAAAACAGCAACCCTTCCCGCTAGAAAATAACTTGAATTAAAAGAACTCATGCTGCATGAAACTGTACTGGAATGAAGAAAGTAGACACTATACGACACACATATACACAAGCACTCAAGCTTTTACACAAACTCAAGAATTAAACATTTCAGGAAACTACAAATCTTTCTTACTTGTACCCAACATCTTTTGAGTTTACTCAAGTCCTTCTTGTAAAAAATTCTTTCATAAAATCATATATAATCAAAGCTGAACAAAAAAACGAGGAGTCTCTCACCACCAAAGCTGGAAATGTCGTCCAAACTGTCCTCACTGGCCAGGATTTCCTGAGCTCCGACCCCCTCGACAGCACTCTTCTGTCGCAAAAACTTCCCTCCCGGGCCCCCGCGGACGACCAGACCCGAGCCCACTGCCGAGTAAAACTTTTTGCTCTTCCTTCCAGCGGCACAACCGTCGGGGGTCGGCTGATGCAGGGCGAGTCTCTTGAACGGAGGGCACGATCTGGGCCGACCCCGGGTGCTTTGATACGCAACTTGCGAAGTCACGGATATCGTGTCAAGGTCAGAGGAGGACGAGTTCGAGGTCAGGCTGTTGAACCTGATCCTGTTGACTTTTTTCATGAACTGTGGACAAAATAAAACAACGAGGTGAGAAAAGCTCAATACACAATGTGTGTGTGTGGGTGTGTACGTGCTTGCATGCGTGCTTATGTGTACGTGGTGAAACACCAAAGCAATGTGCCAGGATCTGGACAATAAAGATGTACCTTATCTTATCTTATGCTTGTGAGTAGGAAAACCTTGACACTTTTTACTTCAATTTGAAAAGAAAACCTACAAAAAAAATAATGCACATGTAAAATATCAAAAATTAAGATTCAAAAAGGAACTCTCAAAAACGCATCCACACATACGTCCACACACCTGTCTGACAGACTCGGCGGTGACCTCCGCCTGTGAGGCCAGTGTGGTGGAAGACGAGGAGGATGGACTCCCACCGTCGTGGAACTGGTCGTCTTTCTCGTTGATCTCCTCCACTTCCTGGTCCACGTTCACTGTGCCAGGAGAGACATTTGTTTGTTCTATATTTGTCGCTGTTTTAGTAAGAGTATTACAGCACTTGCAACACGATTAGGTCATATAAGTGCCCAAGATTAGAGGTGTTACAAGAGAGTAGCAAACACAAAATAGAAAGAGGGAAGATAAGGATGATACATATCTGATAGGAAAGAAGGAGCAAACCACACCAGAGCACCCGCCAATCCACTCATGAGGAGAGACAAAAAAAGACACCTCCAGTTGAACCTGCTGAACAGCCATATGCCCAAGACAATCACCTGCACAAACAGACCAATTTCTATCATCCCCCCCCCCCCCCCGTTTTTTTTCTGAATTTTAATAGCAATGTTCAAGACTTTCACCTGTCTACAGCAACCACTTTTCACTTCAACAATGGGAAGCAGTATGGGCCAATTTCAACAGTAATTGTACCAATAGGGGGGGGGGGGGGGGACTTAAAAGATTAACAAATTAAAACAACCCCCCCCCCCTCCAAAAAAAAGCACCCAAAAATCAACCAAAAACAAACAAACAAAAGTTTAATGCCAACCCCCCCCCCCCCCATTTAAAAGATTAACAAATAAAACCACCCCCCCCCCCGCTGCCAAAAGAGAGAGAGAGAGAGAGAGAGAGAGAGAGAGAGAGAGAGAGAGAGAGAGAGAGAGAGAGAGAGAGAGAGAGAGAGAGAGAGAGACAGACAGACAGACAGACAGACAGACAGACAGACAGACAGACAGACAGACAGACAGACAGACAGACAGACAGACAGACAGACAGACAGACAGAGACAGAGACTGCCCATCCAAGTTAACGCCCCTAACTGACCAGAATCCGAGGTGTTCAGAGTGCTGATGACATGTGGGAGAGACTCCATGGGAACGTTGGCCATCTTGTCCCCTGACGCGGTTCTCGACTTGCCCTCTGTCTGGGACCCGGTGCTGTCCACTGACCTCTCCAGGCCTGGGGTACTGGAGCCACTCTGACCACAGACAAGGGGAGCACAGGGAAAAAACAGCATACTGACTGACTTAGGAGAATATGCTGATGTATAATAATGAAGGTATTTTCCATATTCAACCAATACAACTTGTATTTTTTAGAAAGCGGGCTTTGACCATGCCTGTCACTACTGTCAGGACCAACGCGGGCTCAGAAGAATACACTGTAATGGCAGCCGTTCTTTTCTCTCTCTACAAACATTGCTGCCCTGGTGCCTACCAAGGACAGGATCAATGAAAATCTAAATACCCACACGGAACCAAGGCTTCCGCCTCATTCTGGAGGCTTTCCGAGGATCTCCTGTGGTCGGAAATTTCTAGGCGAAGGCCAACATCCCAACACTCAAAAATAAAATGAAAAAAACCCCCAACCTTTCATTACACTATGTCATACGTTGCTAATGTAATCAGACAACGTTCAACGTCTCAGAACCCAAAAATAAGTGCAAAAACAGTAACAAAAGTATTACACCTTGCGGACTCAGATTCACCGAGGACCTTGAAAAAATATAATTTTGATGTTCTCAATGACTGACTTAACCCTGCCAACTGTGTCCTCTCTTTTTCTTTTAAAAAAATGGCTTGCCTTTCAGAGACAACGAATGATATAGTTAACTTCACAGGTACGAAGCTTACCTGGTAGGAAACTTAACTCATTAAGGAACAGTGGGTGAAGTACCAACAGAGCTGATGGTGCACCTTCTGTGATACAGAGCAGTACTACTAAAGTTCTTGAGTTTTAGTTAAGAATAGAGGAAAATACTACACTGTAGAACCCACAGTTTCATGGCTGATGCACATTGAGATGTAAGCACTGCTTTTAAAAAAAGTGAACTATGTTGAAGATAAGTGTTTGCATAAATTGACTGCTCAGTGTAGGACTCTGTTATACACCACTTTTCGAAAAGGTGTACGGTGGAGTTTCACACTAAGCAGTTGAAATGGAAGACTAACATAACCTTGCTGACTTAACCCATGTTGTCATCACATTACTCCCAGTAACTCCACTCCAACAGCCACCCACTCACCTGTGAGTTGGAGTCCAACTTGGCAGCCTCTGCCTTGGTCACAGACACCGTCACAGGACAGCTGGGGCCCTCCTCCTTCTCCTCGAGCGCGGCGTTGAACTGCAGCGAGCGCATGGCCGGGCTGCGAGACTGCAGCGGGCTAGCAAATGCACTGCCCTTGGACCTGCCATAAAAGAACGGACTGAGGGCGTGATGCTAGAAATAGTTTTACCAGCTCCATTAACAAATACTTCTTCTCTTGAGGTTCTTTGCAAGCACCTGATTGACTTTTATTTCCAAATCATTATCTTAAACTTAGATAAGTCTCTTGCGACTTTTACTTCAGTACTATATTTGGAACAGCTCTGAGCCATGATCCAATAATTCTCAAAATGCCATTATCAGGTTTATGCGCTGACCCATAGAGAAAACTATAAAGCCTGGAATAAACAGAAGCATTTGAAACTTTGTATATAGTTGAACTTTCTCTTCAAGTCATGTGTACAAATGACCTCTTTCCACTTCTCCACTTGAGTATTTATTTTTATTTGATTTTTTTTTTACATTACAATGACACTGTCCGCGACGTCCACCTGTCTAAGACAACTACCTTTCTCCTCGACAATGGGAGGCAGTCTTGGACAATTTCAACTGACTTTTAAGCTGATCCCTGACATTAAATTTTTTAATATTCAACATTTACACGATAACAACCGTGCCAAGAGAACTAAACAAGAAGCCAATTCAGCACCCTCTATTTTTCAATATCTTGTACACTGATCACTGCCTGCCACAGAGGCCTACATCATATAAATCATAAGTAAACCCAATTCTATGAAATCAAAAAGTCGTTATAAAGTCGTGACATATTCCTCCACATCTCTTGTTTAAAACAAGCCTAAAGTTGACACAGAAAAATGACGAAAAGGCACTAACACGAGCTAATATTCGTCACAAACAGCATTCCAACCAAACACCCGCAATACACCTTGTTTTAGTTTCAGTAAGAGTTTTACAACATTTGCAACACTTGAGGTCGTATAAGTGCCGAAGATTAGAGGTGTTACAAGAGAGTAACAAACACAAAAAAGAAGGAGAGATTAGGACCAAAGATGTTTGATGGGAAAGAAGGAGTAAACCACCCCAGAGCACCCGCCAACCACCTGCGCAATACATCTGTTTACAAAACAGACAAATAAACTCTGTTTCACCTGAAAGGAGTAGACTCTCCCCGACCGCCCGGGGTCAGCGGCGATGCGAGGATGTTCGAACCCGGTGTGGTCGGAGTTGTATTGGGCACAGAGACGACAGGCTTGGGTGTAGCCAGCACAGGTCTCTTGCCATCGCCAGACTTGGGCTGCTGGATGCCACCTCGACTGCTGCTGCGGCTCAGTGGAGTCTGATGTGAGAATAGAAGGCGCAAGATTTACTATTGATAAAAAGATCCCACCCTAAACACAACAGATGAGACCCCTATTGCACGCTAAATAGAGCAGACCAGGTCAAAATCTTTCAACTTTGTTGTGGCCATAATAGACTCAAACACCATATGCACACTAAATTAAAAGTGCGAGAGTCCGCGATCTGTGAATGTGGACACGAGGATGCCAAGTTTGTCCATCAACACTGCCCGCGCTGCGCCACCTTTCGTACAGACGTGGCAGAATGTGACTCCCCTTGAGAGAAAGCTCCATGGCAGTCTCTTAGATTTGAAGCGGACTGCACAGTTTCTGAGCGACATCGGACTGACTGTCTAGCTGCTGTCATCGAGAACAAGGAGGAAGAAGAAGGAGAAGAACTGTCTATAAGAGTTTAAGTTTTGAGTTGTACAGAAACTCATTGTCAGTGTCTAGCACTAAAAGGGTATCCGAAAAATTAGGTCAAACACTTTCTCTGAAAAATAGTAATTTCTTTCTAATAATCTTCCAGAACTGCTCACATTTTGTGTAGTGTTCTTTTTACTTTTATTACAGTATCATCAAATGTCAGATTGACAGCAGCATCTCTCATACAATCAAACAATACAACAGGAGGTTATAAAGAGGATGAGGCAGTACCTTGTCCCCGTCCTCTGTCTGTGATGGTGTGTGCTGTCTGGGCGTCATCTCAGGGGTGTCCCCGACAGTCCCTGGACAGACAGACAGACAAACAGAGCAGCATAAATATATTGGACTTCATACACGCGATTTGAAAGAAAATGAAGTCTACACACAAACACACACACATACATACATAACCTCTCAGATAAACATGAAAAATTCAGATCCTGAAGTTACTCTTACAATAACCAATATGACAGTTTCATTTGAAGGTTTTAGAATTATCAGGTTTGATGTCAATTACAGCAAGGAAGCTTCAAGACAGTAAAAGTTGTCTCAGTAGTTGATGAAACTTTAGGAAAGTCATCTTCAACTTTGATTATCAAACAGAGCAAGCTCAAATAACTGCTCAAACAACGTAAACTCAGCTTATTAAACCCCTGACTCTACACAAAGTGTTATGACTGGATTATCAAACAGAGAGAGCTCAAGTGACTACTCAAGCAAAGTAAACTAAGCTTATTAAACCCCTGACTCTTTAGTTTAGTTTTAGTAAAAGTTTTATAGCACATGCAACACAATAACGTCATATAAGTGCTGAAGATTATATGTGTTACAAGATAGTAACAAACCAAAAAATGAGGAGAGATAAAGAGGATACTTGTTCGATAGAAAAGAAGCTAAAGTGAAGGTTCAAGGAAAGTAAACTCAGCTTATCAAACCCCTGATTCTACACAAAGTGTCATGACTCTGCCACCATTCACCTGTGTTGGTACCGGCGTCAAGGAAACTTGTGGCCGGAGTTGCGCGCTGTGATGACGGGGGCGTGGACAGACCAATCAGAACAGAGGGACTCTCCCCCATGGCCGCTGTGTCATAGGACGGGACATAAAGCGACGACTGAGAGACCCCAGAGTACTCATTCTGGCCGCCTCCTGCAGGGATGGTTTGGGGCTCAGCAAGAGCTGGTAAGCAGATATAAGATTTGTTTTAGTAGAGATTTTACGGCGCTTGCAACTGCGCAACTGCAAAAGGTCATATGTGCACCAGAAGAGGTGTTACAAGAGACAAACATTTTTTAAAAAGGAGTGGAGACAAGGATGATAGATGTTTGATAGGAAAGAAGAAGCAAACCACACCAGAGCACCCGCCAACCATCCACAGACATAAGAATACATAAGTAAACAAAATGCAACTGGAAAATAAACTTACTGCACATTTATATCAATTCAGTGCTGTTTCTGCTGTCAAGTGGAATATGGCACAGTAATTAATGGCAATAAAGGATGAAGAACAGACTAAGAGAACATAAAAAAGAACACATTATGTGCCCCAGATAGGTCAAATCTTGACAGAAGTTTAGACCAGATTTACAGCCTGTGGCTTGAAAGACTCACTCCTTGGGGACATTGTTCAATTCAGTAATATCTACAAATGAGAGGATACAATTTGGCTTATCAGGGATATTTTCAGAAAGAAGTTGGAAACAACAAAAATGACAAAATCTGCAAAGCTTTCAAATAAATAATTGACAGCTAAATCTTAGACTCAATCTGTGGTGAGAAAAAGTATATATATATAAATTAAAAAAAATTTTAAAAAGATATATATCTATTATCTATTTGTGGTGGCCGAATTTTGCTATTCAAAAGGCTTTTTAATGGCTGCATCGATCGACATGCAGTTTTCGCCAAAAGATTCTTTAAAATATTCTCCAGAGCATGGCGCCCTTGGTTTTTTCAGTTTTGAGATAGTTTTGCTGAAAAAAGCTAAATTTCTTTATTTCGCCGATCGCTTTTGTAAGCCGACGCTTATGTCTTTGTAATTTTAGAAAATCCGGAAGTGATATTTCGCAAGGCGCATTTTTGTTTTGAGAGTACAGATTTAGACCTCATAATTTTTTTGCATCTCTCAAGATTTAATTCCCCATTCCAGTAGAGTGTAAATATAGTAGGCCAATGACTTTTAGTTGACATTGAAGCACCGACCATTCCTTTCATCGAAAGGGGGCCCAGCTAGTATATATATATATATATATATATATATATATATATATATATATATATTATATATATATATAGTTTTTGTACCTATACAGTTTCTTTACTTGTTTTCCAACACTAACCCTTTGACGGAGACGTCGGTAGCCTAGTGGTCAGGCTACTGGACTCGTAATCGTGAGATTGCGGGTTCAGGGGCTCGAGCCTCAGCTCGGTCCGACGTTGTGTCCTTGGGAAAGGCACTTTACACGAATTTTCAACCTGGCTAGGTCCTTTCAGAGACGGACGTTAAATTGGGAGGCCCCGCCTCTTAAATAACCTAATAGTGTTGATAGTGGCGTTAAACCCATACCATTTCACCATTTATTCAACCCTTTGAACCCTGAGCCCACAAAGCCACTGGACTGATCTCTGTATGTAACAAAAACCCACACAAGATATAACAAGCACTAACCACTATGACAAGCCCTTTAGGCTTAAAAACTAGAGAACAAAAAAAATGTTTGAGCCAGCAAACCTCTGGTTGGGAAAATCTCATTCATGATGCGGTGCTTGTCCACGTACTGCACGCTGTGGAACACCGGGCACTGGGAATCTTCCCATGAGCCCTCAATCAAGTCCAGCGACAGTTTCGAGCAAGCCACAATAATGTCTTGGGTCTCCTGGTTTTTCCACCTGAAATTATTTCGCATATTGCAAAACTTAAGAGCCTATAAAAGAAAGAAATATCTTTTTTTTATTCTGTTCGTCTTTCCTTCTATCTACCAATAAAAGTAAAAATTTCAAATTATTAACATATAAGCAATAAATCATCATGCTGCAGATACATGTATCCACAGATATATTCAGTGAAAACCAAAATATGCAATTCAGAAGCTTCAAATGGTAAATTCACATCCATGATAATGAGTAACCTGCATCTGTGCAGAAATAAAAAGAAGACTCAACCCACCTGTTGGCAGAAACTTCCACCTCCTTTTGACCCATGACCAACTTTGGGTGCAGACGAACTCTCTCAAGCATTGGCTGAAAATGTACACACACAAAAAAACATGTTTTGAATTTTTTTTAAAACCAGCTGACATGTTTAAAATAATAGCTAAAATGACATCACTTGCACCAACAAGGAGGAGGAAGAGGAGGAGGATGAAGGGGAAGAGGAGGAGGAGGAGGATGAAGGGGAAGAGGAGGAGGAAAACAAAGATAAAGAAGAGGACAAGTGCTATGCAGCCAAAGAAACAGGAAGTGGAGGGGGAGAAGAAAAAAACAACCATATGAGGAATACCTAGTGAAGTTGATGTAGCAGGCAGAGGAGGGGGAGGAGGTTGGGGAGAAAGGAAAATGGGAAGGGAGGATGAGAAGGAAATACGAGGGAGGATGAGGAGGGAGGGATGGAGATAGGAGGGAGAAAGAGAATAAATAGGATGAAGGAGAAAGGAAATACAAGAGAAAGCAGAAAACAAAACAAAAAAACCAGCAAAAGAAATTGAAAGAGTACTCACCATAACCACCTCCTGGTACACGTGCAGATTCTCCTTGTGTGCAAAGACGCGGCTGATGAAGCCGGTGAAGGAACATGGGTACATGCCGTACAGCCGGTGGAATAGACTGTACAGGGACACTTGAAGGTGAAGGACAAACACCTCCGGCGTGTTGGCTGCCACACAAAGTTTCGTTTTAGTAAGAGTTTTACAGCACTTGCAACAAAATCAGGTCATATAACTATGAATGCTGAAGATTAGGTGTAACGTACAAACAAAGGAGGAGAGATAAGGACCATAGATGTTTGATGGGAAATAAAGAGCAAACCACACACAGAGCACCCGCCAGCCACCAAGATGATGATGATTGCAATGAAAGACGATGCATTTCAGGTCTTAAAAAAACAACAACGAGCAAACAAGTTAACCCTTGACATTTTTGGTACTACTATTCAAGGACTAAAATAAATGTAAGGACATTGTGTCTGAAAGAGTGATTATTCAAAGCTTACCTGGTTTCTTTATGCAAAACACTGAAAGACGTTCAAACACCTCAAATATCTGTGTAAGGTAAGGGCCTATTCCGACCGGAACAGATGGTAGTAGGATGACCACAATCATCATGGCCGTCATCAAGATGGGGACGTCATACTCAGTCTGAGAACAAAGAAATAGATCAATACAAATCAGAGTAATACACCAACAAAACAGCATAGATTTTTCTCTTTTTTATTCCAAAAAATGTGCCAATGGTGAATACTGGGGACTTGTAACTGAGAAAACTGAACCTTCAATTGTCATTATCTGATCTTTCTCTTTCGAAAAGCATAAAGCCCTTTTCAGTCACATATTAGAACAGGAAATACTTCATAAAAACCGGGTTGTGTTTCCGAAAGTTTCATCAAGATAATTTATTTCTTAAACATGTTTTAAAGCATAAAACTGATGGTCGCTTGGCACAAAGATACTGGTTTATACATGAGAGGAAAAAAACCAAAATGTAAATATTCTCAAAATATTCTTTTACTCTGAAAATATGAGGCAAATGTGAGAACCATTTTCTCCCTATTATTACATTTATCCCTTGTTAAAATAATTTAGCAGAATAAAAAAGTAATTAAAACAATAGAAAGAAAAACCCTCTCAAGCATCTTAAGCTTTACAAAACATTTTACTACAGGACTTACAGTTGGAAACTTTCCTAGTTATCAATGACTTTAGCATGCACTATTTCTTAAACTAAAAATTTAAGATGAGCCGTTTCCCTAACAAACTAATATTAAAATCTCTTAACCAAGCACTGACGGCTACCACTGACCCGCAGACACTTGATGATGTGAGAGAAAATTGGCAACTCGACCAGCTGGTGGCACCAAGGCAGCTCCCTATAGACCAGGTACAGAACCAGCTGGAGGGCCGGCAACCTGTTCTCCGAAGTCTTGATGCCATCATGCAGCTTATCGATCAGGGCCTGCAAACGTCAAACATTGGTTGTCATTGCACAGAAGTTAATAGCCCGGAATGGTATCGGACATGTTTCACAATCAATTGAATCAGCCATATTTTTAAATAAATGAAAAAAAGAAAAAATTAACTAAGACAAGGAAAAATGTATCAATTGGTGAAGCAGACCATGCTTTAAAGCCTATCAACCAAAGCCTTATTTCTCCTTCACTACTACCCCTGGACACACATATATCGCTCTATCTTTTCCCTTACACTCATGAGCACCCAACTGCATACAGACAGCCTTCTTTGTGCTTTAACAGTCTGTCCACACCAAACATCCCCCCCCCCACACACACACACACAAACACACAATACATACTAATATTTCCATTTTTCCCTCTCACACCCATATAAAGATGGGTTTAAACAAAGAAAACAATTTGGGGGCTGGGGCAGAAAACCTGTTAACCTTTGGAGGGTTAATTTTATAGAAGTAGGAGAGATTTTAAAAAAAAAAAAGAATATATGTCAATATATGGTTTAAAGAAACAAATTGCACCCATTACTTTTGATAAATAATCATTATAGACAAATAAATATGTGACTCAGCAAGTTTTTACATCAGAAATCCGGGGATGAAAACGTCATCCCACAACATATTTGGAAGCCAGTTTAAGACAACACACCAGCTGCCCGCCAACCCACAGGTGTGTCATAGTTGTAATGTTGGGCGAGGTGTGAATTTTCACACCACACTGTGAATCGCGTCTGTCACTTCATAGCATTCCATAGAGTGTGTGTGGCACATCTTGTAATCAAAGAAACATGTACTGCGTCAAAAGGTCAGTTTTAGCAGAAAAATAAAAAGTTTAATGAATTATTGTATACATATGTGTACATTTTGAACCCCCCAAAAAATCACGAGGAAGTAAAGTTTTACATCAAACGTTTATATGAAAACAAAAAATTTTCATTCTCCTTCCCTTGTTCAGCCTCATTCAATTTTTAAATATTTTTAATCACTTTTTTTTTTTTTTGGGGGGGGGGGGGGGGTAAATGGGTAAATAGGTTTTTATCCCCAGCCATCAAATTGAGATGGAACAATGCTGAAAGCTGAAAACAGAAACTTACACAAACTTCACACAGAACACACCAATATTTAAAACTGCTACAACAAACCTTAGCTTGAGCCTCTCTCAGCTCAGCCAAAATTTCTTGAACATTGGTTGATTGTGTGCGGAAATAATAATCGACCAGCAAATGGATCAGCCATGTCTCTTTAGCTGTGAAAACAGACATTTTTTTCCATGAGAAATTCATCCAAACACCATTCAATATCAATATTATTTATAAAATAACAACAAATAAATGAACAGAAATTTTAACTTTACATGATCTTTCCCATTGAAGGTACTCGTATTAAAATATTATAGCAAAGATAAAAACCCTTGCATCTACTGATCTACATCGTATCGAGAATATTGAGACACAACATTTTGCAGCAACATTAAACATGCATATAAAACTGAAAAGAGAGTAAACATTGAAAGCTGTTTTATTAATTTTAAAATAAAAATTAGAGCCACTTTTATATCTTTTTATATTTCATTAAACTGGCAAAGGTACAAATCAACCTCTTGCTGCTTAATGAAAGCACTGAAGGTATTAGATCTTTGTATATATGTCTTCCTTGTCTTACACTCTTTTAATGCAAGGATAAAAAAAACTTGACAAAATATTGTTTATTTCAAAGGTGACCACAAGGTCCTCCTCCAAAATAAAATCGAGGAAAGAGGAGAAATATTACCAGATGGATGAGGGAAATTTGGACCCCACTCCCCAACTCTCTGTTGTATACTGAGGTTCTAAAGGCTAAGTTCATATATCAATATGACCATATATGGGCCAGAACTGATGACTCCCTTGATAAAATATAAAAGTGTCATTATAATACTCAAAAGAGAAAGTGGTGGATGAGGGGGGCTGGGGGAATGAAGACGGGAACGAGAGAAGACAAGACAGACAGACAGACAGACAGACAGACAGACAGACAGACAGACAGACAGACAGAGAGGCAAGGAATAGTATATACCTATACTATCTATATGGCAGAAAGTATTTTGGGGACTTAATCCGAGCATTCAGAGAAATAGAGCTGGCCAACAAAAAAACCCCACAAACAAGTCATTGAAGATTATGACAAATAAATCATAAGGAAATCAGAGGGTTAGCTTTTCAAAACAGTTCCTTACTTGAGTTGAGATTTTCTAGGATTATCTTCCGGATGTCCTTGACTGTTTCTGAAGATTCGAGCAGCTGAAAGATGTTCTCCATGTGAAGTGGGCCCCCACCACCAGATGCCATTCCTCAGAAAAGTTCCTTCAGTTCTTGCCTAATTTTTCCACCTGTGTGTCAAAGTTTATATATCTTTACATTATGAAACAATTTTCTGAGATAAAGAGTTGGACATGCATGATGTTTGATTTTTGGGGGATTTGGTTGCCAATTAAATTACGTCACAATGGGAGCTTAGTCCATTCATGAAGGACAAAAATCTGGCTGTACTCAAATATATACCAAACATATTAGTAAGGCTAGATGGAGACATTTGACAAAATTTTTGTGGGTAAGACTACTTTACCGGACCATTGGTAACCGCCGGTCAGAGCTACTTTCACTATGGCACCCCTGGTGCCTAGTGGTCCGCTATTCTTCCTTTCCAGGGCTCCCCTACTCACTCTGCGACTGCCAACTACCGTGTGACATCTCTTACCGGGTTTTTCAGTCATAATGACCGTGTCAACGTACCCTTTGACCCATGACCTGGTACCCTGACGTTAATTCGTAAACTAATCACGTGGTCCACTTTTCTTCTTTGCTCGCGACTCTTCTAGGCCTCCCCCCCCCCGCGGGGGCAAATACAATGGAGGGCGGGAGATGCACACGAGCGCTCATTTGCATAATTGCAACCCCCTCGGTCCTGCTCACGACTTGGGGCCAGTTTCTACGAAGCAAGGCTCAGCCTGTTCCAACTCTAATTACCCCGATTGTCCATTTAGCGCCATGGTCCACTCATGTTATTGTATTGCAAGCCCCCGTTGTTATGATACACAGTGGATCCACCAAATTTAAATCCCCTACCCAACCTCAACCAACACCTCTCGCCTCGCCACAGGCTTGCGCTCTGCGCGAAGTCACCCGTGGAACTAGATTCTACCTCTTGTCCGCACGTAGAGAACTATGAGTGCGTAGGCCTAGTTAGGCTAGGCGCGCGTAGTAATCACGGGCCCAGGCGGGTGGTCGAGTAAAGTACAATCCAGCCTTTTTCTGCAATGCACACTGGCTATAGCTGGCCTTCAACCTTTCTTATTATCTACGCACCTCAGTTTAGAGTTCATGTATGCATCATGATTAAAAAGTCAATGCCCCCTCTCTCCGTGAAACATTAACAGATGAAAAGACAAAATGTCCAGTCAAAACGTCTTTCAAAGAATTATAAGGTTTATAGATCCATTACAATGATCCTGATATACTAGATAGGCTAACTGAAATTGGAACTCGACATCTATTTCTTTATTATGACCAAGATAAGAAGATAGGAGCCTTCGTCTTCACGTCTGGTATCACACAGAGAAGAGAACCACAACATACACTTCACAAGAAGTCAAGTAAGCTTCTACAAACGCAATGCCTACCTAGATTGGCTTTTTTTTCTTCTTTGGTACAGAAATTTTATAATTTACAATCAACAGATCAACAGCCAGACAGCAGTAGATTCTAGGTCTACAACTACAAATAAGAACCAGTCCCAGCGTTGTCGTCGTAAGCGGACATTTCGATAACAGCCTCTGTCCCGAGTTCCATCATACATAAAGTGAGAAAGACGAGAGTGAAAGATAAAAAAAAAGGGAGTCACAGGGGAATGCATGCATAATTCAGATAGTTTGCTACAGTAGTAATGTCCCTTTACATCGTGACATCGTGTATGTCTGTCAGTCTGTCTGTGCCTGTCTGTCTGTCTCACAGAATTCTGTGGTCTGTCTCTATCCCTATTTCTCTTACTCAAAGAATTATTGTAGTAGCGTAGTATTAGTCTTTATTAGATCTAGGCCTAACATTATCGTTTAAGTTAATAAGATCTCTCTTAGACTGCACAACAACGTTCACAGACCAGGTCATTTCTTATTGTCTTTCAATGACGTATACATGTGTGGGAGTGGGAGTAATTGTTTTAGTGCGTGTTGAACCGTGTGAGTGTGTGAAAGAAGAGAGAGAAATAGAGAGGGGGTGAGAGGAGAGAGAGAGAGAGAGAGAGAGAGAGAGAGATAGAGAGGGGGTGAGAGGGAGAGAGAGAGAGAGAGAGAGGGGGGGGGGAGAAGAAAGTGTACCGTAACGTGTTTCTGAGATTTATCGGTATAAGTTTAATTCTCGTTCAGCTCACCCCAGGTCGTTTATTTAACCGTAAAAGAGGCGTTTCTCGTCCGTTCATCTCTCTTTACTTTACCGCCAATGTGACGATGTCATTACAAAGATCATTCTCTACTAGACGAGTGAATATATAATATGTTTCTAGTGGACACGGAACTTAAAATTGTTTGAGAGACGGGACCTCCGAATTTACACCCATCCCCAACAGGAACGAGCTAGGCCTAGGTATTACAAGCAGAAAGCCCTCAAAACTCCCCCACGCAACCAAAGTTTGAGAACTCATCCGGATTCGAACCAGAGTCATCCAAATCTGAAGTTGTATATTAAGATACCAACAACGTTATCGGACTGCTCCATCTCTGAGGCACAAAGACGACCACGGAAAGGAAGTTAAAGAAGCAGACCACCAAAGAGTACGGACCTACCAACCAACATGTATCACAGATCAATGACATGTACCCCCCACCAACTACATGACGTATCATCCCACAACTACATATTATATTATTATATCTACAAAGATAACGACCGTGGTAGCTCGATCAGTCTTCTTGGGTAAATCGCCAAACACAAATTCTCTGTATAATATAGTACTTGTATAACATTTACATACGTTTAATGCCGGTACAAGCTCAACGTAAATGACTGAGGAGGCAGGGTGCTTGTTTGACTTTACCTGGCAGGGCCAATACAGGCTGAATATGTCACGTGGGTGGTTGGCGGGTGCTCTGGTGTGGTTTGCTCATTCTTTCCTATCAAACATCTATTGTCCTTATCTCTCATCCTTTTTTGGGGGTTTATTACTCGTTTGTAGAAGAACTATGAAGACAAATGCAGTGACCTACCAGCTAGCAACCCTGCTCAGTCACAAAAACATCCCAACTGAAGTGAAATCCCAGCTTATCAATAGAATCTTCGTACCAACCTTAACATACTAGTGCCAAACATGGTCCTTAAACAAAGCACAATCAATGCCATCGAAATGAAGTGTCTCCGCAAAACCATCAATCACTAGAAGAGACCACATAAGGAACCAGACCCTACGCCTACAAGCGGGAATACCATCAAAGAGTCAAATGGTTCGGACATCTAACCAGAATGTCCCAGAAACAACTAGTGGCAAGAACTTACCACACTTGTGAATCCAGCTTCAAATTAAGAGGAAGACCAAGAAAGACAAGGCTGGATGGGGTTAAAAAGGTCCTGAACAACATATCTACCACAGATGCCACACACTTAACACTGGACCAAAACCTGCATCTCCCCTCGACATCCTAAGGATACCAGAGGATGGAAAAAGTAAAGCACTCTCTTGTAGCACCTCTTATCTTCGGCACTTAGTTATATGACCTAACTGTGTTACAAGTGCAGTAAAATCCTTATGAAACTGAGTGGGACACAGCATCTCAGCAGACAGGTGGAGATTGATAGTTGAAGAGTAGAGTCAACTCCCCTGCACAGGAACCAAACTCAAGTCTTTTGCATATTATATGACGAGGAGTCAAACCATTACACAGCATGGCAGAATGCTGGCCTTTCAATGGTATATATATATAATCTAGAAGCACAGTGTACTTACCAAAAGATCAGGAGATGAAAAAACAAAGCAAAGAGAAAACTCCATAATGCTATAAAAGATAATTTATTACCTTCCATCACATACATGTACATGATATAAATGACAGTAACAAAGTTGACCCAGAAGAAGAACTCCATAGCCATGACAAAATCTAAAAGAAGATAAAGAAAAGAAAAAAAAAAACCCAACTTGAAATTCAAAAGCGAAAAAAAGAACAACCTAACCCCAACCACTGAAAGAAAATTCACGAACCCACAGTTTGTTGTCCGAAATTAAAAACACAGAGTGATGATGATGATATTGAAGATGACAAATGATGGTGATGACTATGACCATTGGTTACAATTATCAGAATAAAAAAAAAAAAGACAAGTTGATAGACTGACGTGTAAATAGCACATACGAGGACAACGAACCTCAGGGTGACCACTGTAGTTAAAAGTTCCAAAGTTCAGAATTAAAAAGATGACCAAGAAAAACCCTCTCTAAGATGAAAAAGGTTCAAATTTAATTGAAAAGAAAAAGACAAAGAAATGAGTACACACATGAAATAAAGACAAAAAAAAGTCCCATTATTTTTAATAAAATACATGTATCCATAGTCTGTTGTCTTATGTAATCAAATTCAGAATGATGACAAAAATGCTGATGAAAATGATATTGAAGACAATAATCATGATGGTCACAGGCCATAATTACTGAATTTTAAAGAGCTTTTCAGACTTATTGATCGATGTCACAATAGCTAAATAGTACGACAAGAATGCGTTCAGACACTTTACACTGAAGTGGAGGTTATGAAATACATCACTTTATAAAACATGAGACGTGATCCATGATCTAAAGAATATTTTGATGATGCTCTCAAAGAAAAACAGGCTCAAAATTTAACCGTCTTTAGTAAAAGAAATACGGTGGAATGGTGTAATTACGTCGTCTTGATCTTGGACAGAATATGTACTGAATCTGACATTGGCAACGCCTGAATCCATCTCAACAAAACACAAAACTACTTTGTTGAGCACACACAAAAAATCTAAAAGTATTGAGAAAAACAATGTTATAGTAAGGAAACCTATTTCATCTTGTCCGTTTTGTATTCTTTTTGAAGCCAAAGTTTGAACCCAATTCAACAAAGAGTCGAGTTCTTTTGAAACGGGGCCCATGACCCCTTAGCTATACTTTCCTTTTATTCAAACCCGACACTTCAGTCCTAGCCTATAAAAGTCAATCTTATATCTTACTGTGTCTCAAAGGCCAACAACTTTCGAAATCAAACTATGAATTTTGCAGAAAGCGAAGCGACACCTGGACCAGAGACATGAGGAGAAGGTAGCACAAAATCAGCGGCTGTGATCATACAACTGTATTGAGACAGGATACACAGCATCAATTGCAAAATAAAACTATTGTACAAAAAAAAAAAGCAAAAGACAAGAAATGAATACACACATGAATAATATCATAATGGTCGAGAAGATACATCTCGTAAAATCAAGAGAAGCCCCTCCCCCTTCGAGCCAGTCAGTGAATCTTTCAGGTTGTTCATAAGACTTAAACATGATAGATTCTCCAATACAGAAAATATGCCCCTCTGTGATCACAAAATGGATGTTTTAAAAATAGACATAAGAAAAAAACAACAGAAACAGCAAATCAACAGAAGTTATAGGAAAACATGTGTGTAGCCAAAAACTTTAAAACAGATTTCGTTTCCACTAATGTTAACCCTCTTCTAATATAAATTTGGCAATTTTAGAGTTGAGATCTTTATGAATTTATGTTTGTCTCCAAGGCACAGAGAAACTACATGAGTAGTAGCTGCACAGGACACTTTTCAAATGATGGTCCAAAACTCAGGATTGTTCAGAAAGTATAAACAGCAGCAGCTTTGCAAAAGCGAAAAACAAAAAAAACCAACAAAAAAAAAAAGAAAAAACCCCCCAACAAAACAATATGGATGGGAAAACTGACCATGAATTTGATTAGAATAGTTCAGACAACCAGTAGACCAATAGCATACTCACTCAACTTTAAAAACAAGCAGAGCAAAACCGATGTATTTCAGTAACCCCTCAAATAAATAAAATGAGGAAGACATACAGATAATAAAGAACGTAAAGAAAGTATATAAGTCAGATTGAATTATCCCATTACCTCGGTATAAAGCAAACATAATCTCAGGAGGAAAAAAAATTAAAACTTTGCTTTGATCAGCAAATTAAAATATATGTATCAGTCAATCAATGAAAGCCACCTACTTGTCATGCCTTATACGGGGGCCTCATTGGGGGGGTCTAGTCGGGTCAGTTTGCTAGCCAGATTGAGGGCGCAAAGCGGCTATCGTGGCACAAGCCGATCGCGCCCAACTCGTCGCCTAAAAAAAAAGCGCATTTGTTTTCAGGCTACGAGTCAGGCGATGATTCTGACCCGACTCCATCCGCAATGAGCACCCGGTATTAAGTTTCAAGGTCTGTACAGGTAGCAGCAGTATGAATGCCTCCATACATAAGAGAAAGTACTGGACCATGGTCACTACAATTACTTTCATAAAAAAGTTCTCACAGCAAAAAATGAGCGACTGCTTATTGCAAAAACTCCCGCTATTTCGAGAAAAGTAAACAACAGCAGTTGTTCCAAGCCTTGAAATAGTACAAATGTTTTAAAATTAAAATAATGAAAAAGCAGCTATGCGGGTGAGAAAATTCTGAAGTCTGATTTTTTAAGTTTTAGTTAGCATTTTTCAGCACTTGCAACAACTATGTCATATAAGTGCCGAAGCTTAGAGGTGTTACAAGAAGATAGAAAACACAAAAAAGGAGGTGAGATAAGGACAATAGATGTTTGAAAGGAGAGATGGAGCAAACCACACTAGAACACCCTCCAACCACCCACTGAAATATGAGTAATAAAAAAATATTGCCAGCAAAAAATCGGTTAAACTACATGATTATGATCATAATCTCTGACTTTACATTCGAGAGATCGAAAACAAACTCTGAGAGCTTGCAGCTATAACAAATGTAAAATGAACAAGCTGAAGCTTGCTGAAAATAAGTTAGTAAGTTTCCGGGACAAATGAGAATTATGAGAATTGTGAAAAAACCCCAAAAACAATACCAACAAAACCCCCCCCCCAAAAAAAACCCCCAAACCCCAAAACAAGAGACAATACCCCCAAAAAAGTGACAAAAGAAGTTTAGACATCAAATAGTAAGAGCATGGAAAAAAGGAAAGGATGTGAACAAAGATGATGTTCTAAAAGATTTGAAATATAATTTAAAAAATAAAAGCGATAATCTCAGAACTTGAAAACATAAAACAAGTTTGTTTTTTTCACTTCATCCACCTCTCAGAACTGAAACGATAATATTGACAAGGAATATGGTTTGTCTTTGCAGTTGCTGGAGTTCATTGCCCCAATAGAACATTGTTTAATTAAGAAAACAATCAATTTGGAATGCAATACACCTTTTACTAATACAGGACAATAACTTATCATAATATTAGAAAAAATCGGCTCAGCAGTACAGACAACAGAAAAGTGATGTTTTACTCAAAAGTGTTGTTATAGTAGGCAATAAACAAACTGGCCAAATAACTGATGATTTTCTTATCGAGGGAAAAAAAAGGGTGGGTGACAACATAGTTTGATGGACTATAAAGAAATTGTTTTTTCAGCTGCCAGCCACAAGACAGGAAAACCCCCCCGAAACAAACATATACATAATAATAATAATATACATTAAGACTTCAAGTCAAACGGCAGAAACAAAAATGTATCTCTTAGATACATTTCTTTGCGTAGTGTTATAATCTTGTAATCAGTATTAACCCTGTGATCCCCAAGGCCCGTAAACCAGTCCCAGGCATATTTCTTGGCATCCTGTAAGGCTGGTGCACCATAAGCTAACCACGTTCAAGTAGTCCAGGGTTAGCAATTGGAAAGTGTCACGGTTGAGGGTTCAAAGAGTTAATCATTAAAAACATAAATAAAATCACACTGCAAGAAATGTATTATATCACCAGCAAGCTGTTGAAATGGACTGAGCCCAGAAAACAAAAATTTACAGGAGAGAGAAAAAAGTTATATTCTTTGAACAATTGTACCTATCACAAAAGTTTTGTCTTGTTCTTTTAAAAACTTTTAGAATTTGAATTTTAACAAAATATTTCTTGAGCACATGCACCATTACTGCTCAAAAATTTTTTTTAGGCTTAGTACATTTTTAACAGCTGAACAACTATATGTAATATGTGTTGCACAATTAAAAAAACAAAGACGGCAGAAGCAGATCAATCGTTGAAAAAAACAACTTACATAGCTCTTCTCTTAGACAGAAATAAAAAAAACAACAACCCAACGTAACAATAGCATCAACAAACACCCAGAGAAATCTGAAGGGAATCTTGTCTCTGGGCACTGGAGACAATCAGCTGTGTCGGAAAATGACATAATCAAGTGAAAGCGAAAACCTAGATTAAGGCAAATGCATCCCATTCAACTCCACACTTTAACATAATTAAATATGTTTGAGCGACCAACAAGCAAAAAAATATTTTAAAATATCAGTATAGCGCAATAAATAAGCTTCAAGATCAGTGTGCATGCACTTCTTTTTTTTTCCTTTGACAACATTTTTCTTCCTGAATGTAACAAGTGAAATTACAAATTACACCTAATGTCGTACTTTTCTTGTTTCGCTTCCAGTGACCCGTGATGGTCCTTCAGTAACTCGGATTAAGGAAAAATTCCTTCTCTAGGAAACCTCCTGCTTTGGTTGTGTTTGTGTGGGTCAACCTTCGAAGTGTGGGTCAACCCTCGAAGTGTGGGCCAACTTGTGCAGTGTAGGTCAACCCACACACAGTATGACAGGCCAACCCACACACAGTATGACAGGCCAACCCACACACAGTATGACAGGCCAACCCACACACAGTATGACAGG
>NW_004798004.1:74650-94565 GCF_000002075.1 Aplysia californica | reverse complement strand
CCAACCCACACACAGTATGTCAGGCCAACCCACACACACAGTATGACAGGTCAACCCTCACAATGTGGGCCGACCACACACAGTATGACAGGCCAACCCGCACACAGTATGATAGGCCAACCCTCACAATGTGGGCCGACCACACACAGTATGGCAGGCCAACTTGCACAGTGCGGAGTACAACCCAGCACAAAGATGCAGACACACAACAAAAATGATATCTACCCAAAGTAGGAATTGGCCTCTTTGTGAGTAAGGCAACGAGAATAACTATAATAATGCAGATGCCTGTGACAGTAGTAAGAGCAAACCATCTATTTTGATAATCCAAATGTATTTTTATATGGATATGCTGTGATAGCAACAAAATCTAAGAAAAGAAAGCATGCATATTGCACTGAACAATGTAGTAAGTCATGTGGCAGTCCCATTGAGCAAGCAGTTAAGTTTTAAATTTTTACAGAAAATGACTGTGGCTAAAAAAAAAATAATTTTAAACAACAACAAAAAACCTCAACCTTTTACAGCAAAACTTCTCTACACTTCCTTCATTCAAACAATTCAGACAAAAACAAAACTTTCAATATCCAGTTGTCAACATTCTTTAACAACATACTTGGAATAGCGCAACCTAAAATTGTTGCAGTTTAAGCTACATTCCACACATGGATCAAAGCCCAAAAAAATTTCAACATTTCACACATACAATTAAAAAGGGTCAGGTTCTGATAAGACATTGTTTCAGTGACATACCTTTCTCTCTCACCCCCATACCTCCGCACCCCCCTCCCCCCCCACATTTAATCAGGTGTCAAATAAATTCCAGTCATTACAATAATCTTCTTTTATTTCCATGTGTGAATAACTACCAATTCCCCTGCGACTAATTTGGTAAGTAATTTAACTCCTCAATCAAAAACATTTAGGTGGGTGATTGTCCAGAGGTGGAAAATCAAAACAAATAATCCGGAGAAGTTTAATGGCACTGTCTGAACACAAGAATGAACAATCGAGTGCTGTAGAGTGAATCCACAAGGCCAATCAAATTCATTTCATTGAAATGAGGCCAGCCAGATTTTTCACCATGGAGGGGTAAAAGCTACCAATTTGGCACAATTCATATGAATTCAACAAAAACTCGATGGTGATTTTCAAATCAAACGCATTTGCTTTTTAAGTTCTAGAATTGGTCATACTATTGTGCCGAAACGGTAGCTTTTGCCCATCCAGGGAGGAAAATCTGGCTGGCCGCAATTCAGTTTGACTAGATTCAATTGGCAATGTGCACTATGTATTACATTCTTAAAATAAAGAATAAAACAAAACTTTCAGCAAGTTTAACGCTGTTACATTTAGTTAAAATCAAAAGATACTGCAATAGCATTATGCTAGCTACAGAAATATCCATGTCAGTAAACATTTTTTACAGAAAATCTGTAGAACAGGAACAAATAGGACAAAAAAATCCTCCCCAAGTCCTATATTGCAAAGTGTGGAAACAAAGATATGACTTCAGAGGACAAAGGACATTACAAGTCGACAGCAGTTGACAAAAGACCAAGCAAAATATTTTTTTTTTAAATGGACATATTACAATTTCTTCAAAAATACTTTTAACAGAATATATATACTTTCCAATACATATAATGCTTAGTGAAAGTGTCATTTTTAACATATGGCCAAATGAAAGAAAGGCAGCACTGAACCAGCCACTCTTCAGTTAACATCATCATACTTATTGGTAATCAATTTCTTCCGAAAAATTTCTCAAAAATTAAAAAAAGAGTTGGTGGGCAGCAAAGTTTATGGCTTTACTTGTGGTGAGTTGCATTACATGGAAAGAACATTCCTTTTCCAACTTTTCCACAAGAAATCCATAAAGGAAATACACATATATCCTAACTCATCATTGTACAACAAAGCAAAAATCCCTAGTATTTTCACTTTCATACCAGGCTTTCAAAAAGAAGATGAGAAGACAAAAACAAAAACAAAAAAACAAAAACACAAAAAAAGTTCTAAAACACCATTCTGGACTTGGACTTAAAAAATCTGCCTCTCTCTAAAAAGCCAGATGGGCTTATAAGCGAACATTACAAAGAACTGCATTCCAAAGCAAAAATGTAACAGTAACCTGCTCTGAATTCATAGAACATTCTCAGTTGTACCAGTAATGCAAGTACATGGAACAAATCAAGTGGTTTTTATGCATGCAAAACTGAGTGAACAAATCTCATGACACAATATAGAACATGTCAGCGGAGACAGGATCACAACACGGAGGGTCAAGAAGCATAACAAGGAAACAAACTTGGCACAACACAGAGGGTCAAAAAGTGTAACATTATTCAATGAAACGAATATAGCACAGCACTCAAGCTGATCTGGGAACAGAATGATCTAGAGTCTAGACTTGAGATTCAGAGAGAAAAAAAGATAGAAGTTAGTAACATTGGGGACAGAAGAGACAGTCACAGAAATTGCTTCCATTCCAATCGGTACATCATTTTTTCACATTTGGATTTAATTTTAATTTGTTTAATTATTTGAACTACACTAAGGATATCAAATGCATGCAAACCAAATCAATCTTTTGGTTATATTCCTTTCACCAGACCTGTTATTCTCAAATAACTATCACCTCTGACTGTCATTTCATAAAAAATTATCCTTCTCGTTTTATATCAAAAATATTTACAGACCTTCTCTCCCCAACCCCCCCCCCATCCCCGCTCTCTTTAGCACCCTCTTCTTTCACATAGGGAAAGAATGTAAAAACTCTCCTTTTTAAACATATACATGAAACATAACAAGGTTTTCCACACATACAAACTTGCTGGTCTGAAGGTCAACCACTACAAACCAAAAAGAAACAACCCCACTTAATAAACAAGTTTGGGCACACGCAACCAAAAGCATAAAAAGGATTTCAGTTGTCAAAAAAACAATGAAAGAAAATCAATGCTGTGATATGGCAACCCTTTCATAAGTACATCTCTTGTGTGGTAACAAATTTAAACACCGGTCTGCACACTACAAACAAGATACTGTACACCTGTACTTTTTTGCACGCTCTTTTTTTTTTTTTTTTTTTCTTCGCATTTTGCCCATTTCACTTTTTGCCAACCTTTTGAATTTGCAATTTGAGTCACCTAATGTCACATGTTTCAATGCAATAGAGCCCCTTAAAACTTGAACATTTTGCGCACCACTTGAATTTGTGAATTTCTTTAAATAAGTGAATCCAAGTCGAGCATGGGAGGAAAAAAATGTACACAGTAATCAATCTGGTTCTATGGAGAGAACGGTGTACCAGCTTTGGGGACTACATATATATATTTTGAAAGGCAAGCCGAAATGTTGAAAACAATTATAAACTTTGCAAGGACAAAAATGTGAGACAGAATGGCTTGAAATACCTACAACACACTGAGTACAGCTATGTTCTTGGTGGGCACCCATAAAAGTAAATTTCTTATGATTTTAGTATTCTTACTTCAACCTACTTTGTCATCATCATCATCAATCGCCTTTCAGCCTACGTTGTGCAACTCGGTATATTAATGTTTTGTGTGCATTCGACTCATAGTGACCTTTGAGGCATCTTGACCACAAAACATCGGTGGTTGAGTCATATATTGAAAAACCCATCACTATGAGAGCCAGCAATCCTTGTAAAGGGTTTTTAGAAAAGTATACATTATGGTTAGTAATATATATATAAAAAAGGCGTGTGTGCATATGTATGTGTCGACATGTGTTTGTGTGTGTGTGTGTGTGTGTGTGTGTGTGTGTGTGTGTGTGTGTGTGTGTGTGTGTGTGTGTGTGTGTGAGAGAGAGAGAGAGAGAGAGAGAGAGAGAGAGAGAGAGAGAGAGAGAGAGAGAGAGAGAGAGAGAGAGAGAGAGAGAGAGAGAGAGAGAGAGAGAGAGAGAGAGAGAGAGAGAGAGAGAGAGAGAGAGAGAGAGAGAGAGAGAGAGAGAGAGAGAGACACACACACAGACAGAAAGACAGAAAAAGTCAGATAGAGTGATGAAAAGATAGAGTCATCAAAGAGATGGGGGAAGACTGTAGGAAAGCAGTATACATAACATTCCAGCTAAACTAAAATAAATCTAGATATGTTACTCAGGTGTTTTTCTCAACAAGAAGAACATTTTCATTTCATCTGTACAGCAATTCACAAAGTCATGCACTCCGCCTGTATTTTTAAGCCATTACAGGCAATTAACATGTCGTCCCCTCAGAACTATTTTGTCCAAAGTATACTTAAGTAACTCTTTACTTTGGACAAAATAGTTCCAAGGCGATGAGGCCTTGAAAAGCGCATTGAGCATTGTTAACTATGGAAATGCGCTTTATAAATTATGTCATGTATCAATTATTATCATTTTTATTACACCCAAAGACATACAATCAAGTAACTCATTTCCGACACACGTGTAACAAGTAACAAAATCCAACATCTTAATCCAGTATTGTTTACCAAATTTACTTACATTACATTTGTAGCAGCAGTTTCCAAACCTCCAGGGAGTCAAGGAAAGAAAAAGAAGCTTTTTTTTTACTTACGTGACTGAGTAGACAAATGACATATCAGAGGCTGTGTTATACGTGAGCCTGCTGCACTCTCAGCTCAATAAATACGAGGAATGGTGAGAGTAACAGTAATGTCGGTGGTGTGACCTTCAAACATAAGTTACATTACGACTCTTTCGTTTCATTTAAAAGACACAGCTCACTTCATTCATTAACACAAAGTGTAAAAGAGAAAAAAAAAAGAAATAGCATAGGCAGTATTTTCTAAGTCAAAGTTTTTTGGTACTTGCAACAACACAATCAATTCATAATATAAGTCCAGAAAGATTAGAGATGTTACAAGAGAGTAACAAACACAAAAAAAGAAGGAGGAGAGATAAGGACGATAGATGTTTGATAGGCCCCGCCTACCACCCGCTTTCTAAGTCAGATGCTTCTCTCTCTTTCAGTTGTTTGATTGCAGTGAAATGGGACTGTCATGTCCTCTATAAAACCTATCCATCCATGCATCAGTACAAACTTATTCATAATGAGTTATAACAACATCTTTGGTGTAGGACTGTCGTACCATTACAGCTCAAAATGAGCTTGGCTCAACAAATAAGGTTCACAAAAGGGAAAACATATGCTACACACAAACACAAACTTGCAAATACACAAAATTATACCCCATTACATATATATATACCTCACAAAAACAGAAAAAAAAATAGTGCAGAAACAGCAGGGAAGCTTACGAAACTGAACACCAAATAACGCAGACAGAGAGAAAAACCCCCCAACTATTTCAATATAAGCAAATTATTTGCAAAGCTGTGAGCAGGATACTGACTAGACATATTAAAAAGACGTTATGCATGTTGAAGTAAAAGTATACAATGCCATTAGATACAACATTTCAAGTAAGACATTTCCATCAATTTCTTTTTTAGATGGATGATAAAATTACACACAGGGTGTGTAGAGAACAGCCTGACCTCACAAAAAGGAACAGGCATCACTTGAACCTTGAGCACAAAGCCATTTTCGCAAAGAAATAAGGATTTCTTGCAATTCTAAAAAAAAAATCTTACAGAGACTACTTGATAATGAATAGAGACCATGAAAAGATTTTCATGTATAATTCTTTTTCTCTTAACTGATTAAAATCAGAGGTAGCTTTGGCATTCCATGCAGAGACAATCCAAACATACTCATTTAATGAGTAGAGGTAACTTACATTGGTGACTGGAAAGTGATCTGTAAATTAGTTTACATCACTTCTCCAAGACCATCCAGTCAAAATGATTGTCATTACCAAAAACGAATGTCTACAAGTTGTGAAACTGCGCTCTACATCTCAAGTCCTCACCATCTCAATAGCATTAATTTTTTTAAAAAGAAGCAAAATCCTCACTTCATATTAATCATATCCTGCAAAACGATGTTGCAGTGTCCTAAAAATAAAAGCAAAATAGGAGACAGCTGAAACTACAGTTGCTGAGCCACTTGACAGATTGAGAGATATGAAACAAAGGTTAACGGAGCCAGTCACTCAGCCTTCCCAAAAATGCCTGCAACATATAAAATTCAAGGACATTCTATATATAATGAACATCATTTTTAATAGAGCTTACTCCCATGCACACACAGTTTTAGAGGAGCTTACATATAATAATATATCCTGCTAAAGTCTGGTCCTTTTCAAAAACAACATCACTCAATTGGTTTTGAAAGCATAAAATCTCTGGGTCTCTGATTTTTTAAAGTCAGGTTTGACAAACTCCTGAGGTAGCAGACAACAAGAGATAAGCTGGACATTTTGTAACTGCCCTTTAGGTTACACCTAACAAGCTGGTCCCAAGCTTAGCAGCCAACAGACACGACATTCAGGCCTCAGACTCAGACTCTACAGTCTTCATGAAATGCAGAGATATTATATATATACTTTGAGCTTGTTTTCTGTTGGTTTTTATTTTGTGGTCTTTTTTTGGTCAGCTGGTAGGCCTAATTAGATGGGATCAACATCCATTTCAAAATTAAAGATTATTTAAGAAGTGTGACGCCAGAAAATAATGCCAATCTCCAACAGGACTAAGGCTAAGAGTAAGGCAAGTTAGCATAGAGCCATGAAAACTTCTGAAACAACTTAAGTTCAAAACACACCCATCAGGTATTTGCATCATCAAGGTCATCTGCACCAAAGTCCAGCATGACACCAGCTGAACATATGACAACCCTTGTGGGGGTTTCTTTTTTTTTTGCGTGTGTGTGTGTGTGGAAATTTAACACAATATTAGAATTGGACATAAAAAAGATCACAAAGAATGAAGAACTCATGGTCCCCTGACTGGACGATGGGCCCAGAGGTAATATAACCACCTACCCCCCCAAAAACAACAATAAACACCCCCCCCCCCCAAAAAAAAAGAAGAAAAAAGACATCTGCACTAGAAGACAAACAAGCATTACATTCAACAAGGACATCCCCTTATGTAAAAAAAACCCCAACAGATCAGGTGAAACAGGACCTTGACAATTCTGAAAATATCCAGAAAAGTAGCAACTAAAAATTCCCAAAGCATTTAGGCACTAAATTTGACATTTCTGATAGGCGATGTGGTGTGGTGGAGTAGGGTGGGGGACTTTATAGGCAACATACAGTCTTTAACATTAGTCTTATCTAAGAGGCTGTGTGAGAAATTAAAAATGTACACTTAAAGAGACAGAGCAGTGGCACGTATAGATTTGCAGGGCTTCATGTGCCGTCTGACTATGAAGTGATGATAAAGGATGAGGATGATGAGTGTGCTGACCACATAAAACACGACACACATGCTCATATCAAGCTGGGTCACCCCCAAAAGAGCCGACACGCGGCTCTGTGGGTGGCCAACGTTTCCGTCTTGCTTGTACACAATCACACCATCCTCCTCCTGACTTCTCTTCACCAAGCCTCCTTGTGCAGACAAGCCGCTTTTCTTTTCCTGTTTTTTCTTCCGCAATCGTTGGATCTGTTTGAGGTCTTGCTCTCTCTGCTTCTTCTCCCACCAGTCCAGCTCCCGATCCTGATGGGACAAATCTGCAACCTTCTCGCTTCCCTCCACCTTCAAACTTTTCCCCGACTCTGCATCATTCAAGCCCTCTGGAATCACAATACTGCTCTCTCCATAAAACTTGGTCAGGAACTCTAATACAGCATCTGCATCCCATGTCGGTTTCCCATCATCTGCCACAACCGATTTGTGACAAGCGGGGCACAAGGCAGGAGAAGGGAACTGTATCTTGAGGTGCTGAGGGTCCTCTGAGATGTCGTTATGAAGTCGTTTGTTGGCTTTGTTATGAGCGCTCCACAACCAGAGGACCGAGTCTCTGCTTGACTGGACGTCCCCCTCCACAGTCTCCGCCATGCTGAGAAAGTTCTTGGAACATTCTTCACAGCCGAAGAAATACTTCATGTAGCCTCGGATGCTCACAAGCACTTCCGAGGCATTAACCCGAGCTCCTGAAAACAAAAAATTAAAGATGAATTTTTACAAAGTTTTTTGATAGTTCGTACAGTTTAGAGTTTGTTTTAAAAAACTACAAATTATGGCTGACAGTATCCTCTTCCAATATAACAACAAAGTCTGTGGATACAATATAACTGGCATGGTCGATAAAACTCGGGGCCAACATTTGTGTGACTGGTTATCTACTCTAAAAAACAAAGCTTTATATAGGACCCATTATTATCATCACTGATATCATGAATATGAAGAAATTTTCATTGTTGTTTAATAATCATAAAGAATTTTCAAGACAATTGAAAAAAGACTTTAATTTTTATCCAATTTTACAATTTAGGGTTGAGCATTTAACCTTCAAATCCAGCATTTTCAGCCTCCAAATGTCACTACCACTTTACTGATACTTGAAAGATCAGGGTTTGAGCCCCAGAGAAGAGTCCAAATTTTCTTCTTTTCTTCTGAAATATTTCCTGTCAGGCATACGCCTTGATGTGGTCACTAGATCAAATTTGAGAATATAGATTCTCAGTTCCGTAAGGCATTAACCCGAGCTCCTGAAAACAAAAAATTAAAGATGAATTTTTACAAAGTTTTTTGATAGTTCGTACAGTTTAGAGTTTGTTTAAACTCTGAGAACGCAAATCAAACCAAACCAAATTGATTGGACACTATTTCCTACCTCTCTTGCCAAGAAATCTGACAGAAGTCCTTTCCAATATTCTGCTTACAGTCATGCTTTTTAGTTTAGTTTTAGTGAAAGTTTTACGGTGGTCCTTGCAACACAATAAGGCAACATAAGTGTTGAAGATTTTAGGTGTTACAAAATTAACGTACACAAAAAGAAGAAGGAAATATAAAGACGATAGACGTTTGATAAGAAAGAAGAAGCAGACCGGATATCTACTGCCAACCACCCACTAGTCATGCAGTGAGCTGACAACACATGAAGATATCTTGTGGAGTTTTTGAGCAACGAGAAGCACATCAACACAATAATTGTCATTTAACGCTGGAAAAAAGTAATTTGTTTTAGTAAGAGTTTTATGGCACTTGCAACAAAATAAGGTCATATAAGTGCCGAAGATTAGAGGTGTTACAAGAGAGTAACAAACACAAAAAAAGGAGGAGGAGAGATAAGGACGACATGTTTGATAGGAAAGAAGGAGCAAACCACACCAGAGCACCCTCCAACCACCCACGGAAAAAGTAAGACAGATAGACAACAGAAACAACAGAGGGAAAGTAAAGAAGTAGGTGTAACAGGAGAAACAAAGACCACACATTAAAAAAACCACAAGTCACTCACGGGCATGACTGTTTTGTTTGTAGTCGCCGACAGTCAGAGTGTGGAACAGTGTCCACATGCTGCATGGGTAACCACGGTAACGGGGGTGGCTCCCGACACATGACTCCCACTTGACCACTTCTGGAAGGTAGTTGTTCGAGTCCTGTCAGGTAGGGGAGAAAAAAAGGGAACAGAGACTCAGTGATGAAAAGAAAAATCGAATGAAAACAGCTGTACTTCTATTTTAGCTTTCACCTTCTCATATTGCCATGTCTTTGGTGCAATGCTTACATTATTTTTGCATTGCATAAAAAAAATATAGCTTTTGTGTCTGGTGAAGAGACAGTGCTACAGTGCTGTTCCAAGATTCTCCACCCTTATTCTAGGAAGAACTTACCCTTACGCCACACAGCTTGGGTCGGTTATGATAAGGAGGGTTGAACCAATCAAAATTTAAAATGATCAAAATTGTGTCAGTTGGGGTGGAAAACATTTACATTTGATCAATCTTTTCATGTCATTGTCTTGCAACATTTTCTTTTCTTTCGGATATCTTCCTTTGTAACTACTACATACTACACGCCTCTAATAAATATTTCACAAAAATGTGGTTTCAAAACAGCAGGAGTGGTAGGAAGAGACCGAGGGCCAACCCAAGCTGAGGGGTACCTAATGTCCCAATAGAAAATAAACGAGATACATGCACTCCATAAAAATTCTCCCCTAACAGAAATTGAACTCGGATCTTCTGTAAGCTACGGCAAAGAGCCCAACCACTACATCACTGATGCCGGTCAGCAATCATAAATGAGCTGTTTACCTAGCCGCCATCATACCAGATTGAGGCCTCGCTCAGATGCAAAGACCGCCAGCTTCTCTCCCAAATGAAAACTGGTGGAAAAATCGCACAAGCTAAAATGAAATCTACACAAAATTGCACCAGCGGAAAACCCAGAACCGTCCTGTTGAGCCTGCAAGGAGGAAGACGAGACAATGGACAACATGTTCCTAAATGTCCCGCCAACAATTGTGCCACAACACATCTACTGAGACATTTGAGTGACCCACGTTCAGAACTTTTTAAGTACCCCCGGGCGAGTGTTGAGTTCCTGCGTGCTGTCAGCATCGCTGACCACTTATGACGCCACAGTGCCAGAAGGGAGAGAGAGAAAGAGGGAGAGAAGCCATAAATGTGAGCGCCACACCCACCTGAAGTCGATCAATCTTGTCCATCCATTCCTCTCCACTCAGGTCATCAGAAGGCAAGCTGATCAGCATGTCGTAGGTTTTTTTCAGAAAGCCTTGGATTTGTGGGCGGCCGGGGAAATACTGAAATGCCCAGAGAATGATTATCAACATAATAAAACATTTTTCTTTACAGTATTGAGTATTGCATCGCTGTCCTAACCCTAAAGAACAAGCGGCTCACCATCTCTTCAATTTTGTTCCACTAAATTGAGTTTTAATATTATAAATCAGAAGCACTCTTTCCCCTGTTCTTTTGTACTAACGGTTTCATGGCGGCATTGTTTCAAACAAAAATCTCTGCTTTTTTTCCTTCTAAACATTCTCTCTTGCTACTGGACTTTGTCAAAGGGTTCCACTTTCTGAATTTCTTTAGTTTCTATCCTGATTTTGGGCCTTGTTTTTTATTGCCTTGTATTTAAAAAAGACCATTGTTGTATTCATGTATTCCCCTTTGACTCAAACATGCTAACATGTCTTTCTGTCTGTCTGTCTCTCTCTGTGTCTCTTTCACACACTTGAGCACCCTTTCTCTCTATCTATCCATCTCACATGCGTGTGCATATACACACCCACACATATAATAACCACATACACACTCACACACGAATGTATAAATACCCACACCCACAAGCATTCACACACACACAAACACACATCCATACCTTGAGAAGAGTGTGCACAAAGTCCTTAAGAGCCACCAGTTTTTCCCCATCAATCACCCGGCATATGGCCACCTCTTGCCTGAAGCTGTAGTGAAGGGCAGACTCCAAGTCTTGCATGCTCACCACAGAACTGAGGGAGACAGTGTGGGAAAGGGGGGGAAGAGAAAGACAAGTTGCAGTCACACTTGGTTACAAGAACAATACAGATATTCAAATATATATATAATGAATGTCACTTTCGAAAAAATTTAAGAATTAGTAAGAGTTTAATGGCATTTGCAACATAATAACATCATTTGAGAGCGGAAGATTAGAGTTGTTACAAGACAGTAACATATATTACAAAAGAAGGAGGAAAGTTAAAGACTACAGACATTTGATAGTAAAAAAGGAGCAAACCACACCAGAGCACCTGCCAACCACAACCTTTCATAATATTTCTGAAACAGTAAAACCTTCAGGCAATACACTCTTTTTAGTTAGACAATTCTGTAAATCTAGCAGTTGACCCGAGGCAGCTCTGGTGCACAACTCCTGTAGGCTTGCGGATCCATGGCTAAAAGGGATAAGCAAAGAGTACAGCCATTGGGGGACTTGACATGCTTCATGACTGGCCATTACAGCCTTAAAACAACTGTAAGCACAAATTACTGGGGGGGGGATAACTCTCACAGAACTGGATCATTTTTTTTTCGTAAGAGTTTTATGGTACTTGCAACACAATAAGGTCATATAAGTGCAGAAGATTAGAGGTGTTACAAGGGAGTAACAAACAAAAAAAAAGAAAGAGAGGAGATAAAGACGATAGATGTTAACAACAAAAACCTGGGTCAATCCTTATAGAACACCCCCCACTCCCCCCTCCAAAAAAACCCCACCCTAAACAAACAAACAAATAAAAACAGTAACAAAAAGCAACCAATCTTTACCAAATATAATCTATTTGGTTTTTCTAGGTCAATGTTATCAGTAGCCACAACGTCCTGGATGAGCTGTATTCATTGCCTCTATAGTCACAAAACGTTTCTATGAACGTACAGTCAAACCAGATCTAACGACTGCCTGTCCAATACAGTTACCAGAACAAAAAAGGACTTCCCATTTTTTTGTTTTAGTAAGTGTTTTACAGCACTTGCAACTCAAAAAGGTCATATAAGAGCCGAAGATTAGAGGTATTATAAGAGACTTACAAACACAGGAAAGAAGGACGAGAGATCAGGACGATAGATTTTTTATAGAAAAGAATGAGCAAACCACACCAGAGCATCCACCAACCACCCACACTTCCCACTATTATTTATTCTACATTATAACGACATTGTCAGAGAGGACCACCTGTCTAAGATGACCACTTTTCTCCTCGACAATGGGGAACCATCTCAGACTACAGGTTTGACTGCAGTTAACAAATCACATAGATAGTATTTACTGCCGTAAGCTGACAAAACGCCTTCAGAGAAGTTTCGAGAAAAGGAGTTTTTTTTTTCCAGCATAATCATTAGAAAATAGAGTCATTCCGATATTTAATTTGTATTTATAAAAAAACTAGTCACAGCTTCAATTCGATTTTTTTCACACAAAATATGTCACTGATCAGGCTTTCGATGTAGCAAATAAAAAATGTTGGCGTCAAAATGAAAAAAAAAAGGCGTTTTGTCAGCTTACGGCAGAGTAGATGTGGTGTCGGCAGTCGAGTAGTTAGGCTACTCCGGACTCGTAATCTTGAGGTTGCCGGTTCAGGGGTTTGAGCTGCAGGCCTGACATTGTGTGTTTGGGCAAGGTACTTTACACAAATTTTCCTCATTTCACCCAGCTGGGAATGGGTACTCAGCTATAGCCAGCGAAAGGTTAGTGTTTTAGCATCTATAAAATGGCAGCTTGCACTGTATGCTTCCTGGGAAATTGGGATTGTTTCAGTACGCTGTCAGGTATGCAGGGGTAATCGTATAGATTGTTAAAGCCCGTAGAGCTTGCTGCTGAGTGGGAATTTGGGTTATACAAATGCTATCTATTATTATTATCAGATACCATGACGCATCTACAGATAGTACCTGGTAAGTTTTGGCTTCCCAGTGACCGCCACATTCCCCGCAGCCACCTCTGACTTCAGCTTGACACCTGGCTCAACGACCTTGAACTTGTTCTGCTTGTTGACCCTCGGCATGATCTTGTCCTCCTGACCTCTTGCCATGGCCTTGACCAGGTTCGTAAAGAAGACCCGGTCGTTTTCAGCCATATTCTTACCTCTGTGCATTAAATGAAGGAGGGAGATGTACTCACAATTTTTATGTTGAATTCCAACAAACACCAGTGGACTCAGGTGGATGAAATACTGTAATTTTTGTTCTGTAGTACAAATTTATTAACAAAATTATTTAATTCTTAACCCTTCTCAGAATACCTTTACTGGTTTCTTATAAACAGATAATAAACAGATATTTTCAAACCTTCATAAATTCTGTCAATCAAATTTTAAAAACAGATGAGTACAATCCATGAACCTAAAAGTTAACATCAGTTATGTTAATATGTACCTACATATACTTTCAAAAACGTATACAAAATACGAATACATGAAGTCACAATACTTTTTCACTCATTGAGGACACTCATTCTGGTCCTTTTACAATGCTTGAAGACCCGCATTGTTTTCAGGCTCTTATAAAAAAAAAGAATAACTTCGTTTATTTACCCAGACTTTTTAAATTCTATTTTTCTTCTGAAATCTAAAAAGACAGACAACAACACACATACTAATACTATGAAATATAATGCAAATTCCAATTTCTAACTTGTGTATGAGTGTTCGAAATGTGCCGCAACATCCACGTTTGGTCTGCCATTGACCACACACATGTGTCCATTATATCTTTAAATAGTTCATGATCATGTATCCCCTCGAACAGATGGCTCATAAGACTTCCCAGGAGCTCCCATGATCAGCCAGTTCCACCCATCTACTATCTCTACACCCCCCACCGAGACATACAGAGTCACATCCTGTCACACTATCATTCATGCATTCCATACCAACTGATAACTGGCACTAACAGCAAGCAGACCCTTTCATGGATCCTGGCGAGGAGGGAGGAGCAGCTATGGCATTGTGCCGCCTGCAATGTTACCTATTCTCCAACCAAGTAAGTAAGTAAATAAATCATGCATTTCATCTCTATCAATTGCCAAGCAAAAACTCATCTGAAGTTAAAAGAAGCCAGGAAAATAAGGAATTTTCCAGAGGACATCATCTACTTACATGGCCACCAGAGTGTAGGTAGAGTCTGGATTGACTCTGTACAGACTTGGGAAGCTGTTGATCCCAAACTTTGTGACGTCTTCCTTCAGCATAGATCTCACCAGCACATTGTTGTGGTGTCTCGTGTCTAGGATAACCTGAAGGAGAGAGAGTGGGGGGAAGGGGGGGGGGGGGGGGCTGAATGAAGCTCATTTTCCCCAGCCAAAACAGAGCAGAACAAAAAGTGAAAGAATAAAAACATTTTGTTAGTGTTTGAACGCTTAATCCGCTGCTTGCACTGTATGCTTCACCGAGAATGTTTCTGAAAGTAATAGGATCTGCTGGGGTAATAATTTAGTATAAAGCGCAGAGAGCTTGCTGTCGAGCGGGGGTATGCACTATACAAATGCTATTTATTATTATCATTGTGATTAAACTGAAAAGGGAGTCAATTTTTAATCTAATTTGAGATTTCAACTCTGTATGGGTAGAAGTACAGTATATGGTTATATATCAAGAGGTGAGAGGTCGGGGAGGCAGACAGCAGGAAAAGATCAAAGGGGGGCAGAGATTCTAAATTCACAGGTTATGGTAAAGTTTGACAATCATAGAACTAGCAGCTGTGGCTTTTGGAAACAGAAAATATTGGCAAATATCACCAGGGAGAGGAAAATACCAGCAATTAATTAAATTACAAGAACAGATGTTAGTATTTTTCCTTTGGCAAGCACAGGTACTTTTTCCTATTCTCATAAGAGAAGCTGCAGAAGGCAATAATATTGTAGTCCTTCTTTCTGTCCTTCTCTTTGATTGTGAATGCCCTGAACTGTAAGGGAAAGTCAAAACTGAAGGTTTCATTTGCAATCAGTAAGAGTTTATTTTTGGAAGCACCAGGAATACATCAGCATTGAAGAGGACAGCCATCCTGCGGCTGGCAGATTGCCAAGGACCATGGCAGCCAAATATGATTTTTGCGAAAAAGTATTTCCGTCACTAATATAGGAATAACTTTAGCTCTTATAAACATTACATAGCAAATGGACAAAGAGGGTTATTACTTTTGTTCAACAGCAGTGTATACGACAGGGGTTAAATACAAAAAGCCAGACAGATTTGTTAATAATCTATTCTTTAAATCAAGTACATTGTATGCTTTTTCCCAGTCCTGAGGGATCGAAGCCAAAAGAAAAGTATAAATATCAGTTGCCATTGACGAGTAAAGCAGAAAGTAAAACAAGCAAACAAACAAAAAACCAACAACAACAAAAACCGTAGACTCAATAACCACAGAGGAGGGTTGAAATCCAAAGTCACGTTATAACATTTCCAATGCATAAATAAAAATCTAACAGCTGTACAGCACTTACCTCCATGCCAAGTATCGAGTTTTGCTCCTCAAAGATGAGCACAGTGTATTCATGTGAGGCCTGCTTTTCCTGCCAGATATCCTCTATTTTTCTGAGGATTTTACATATATAAACATGATGGCCATAATTCAGTATACCAACTCCATGGGAACTAAAGTACCACAAAATCAGGAATTATTTCTATTAAGAAATCTGTCATGTAGATAACATTTTACAAAACCTCTGAGACAGAAGGATTGATTTATTTCACGAGGATTTGAATAAAACGTCTGGAGCTGTGTGCACACAGGAGAAGCTGCATAAAAAAATGATCTGAATTGCTATATATGTATTATTATATAGGCATTCCAAAAAACCTTATAATCGCAGACAAGATTAATTTAAGAAAATACTGCTCAAAGTAAGATGCAAATATGCACGTATAAAATGTACACACACACACACACACACACAAAACAATGACACTCATGCACGCACACACACCAACCTGTTTCCTAAATGTAGCATGACAATCACAATCTTAAAGTTAAATATGAAACTAAACGCAATATTTACATAAATTGGGTCTTTTAAATGCTCTCATCTCATCTTCTTTATCTACTCGTTAGTTATATCCTTTCTAAATATTGTAAAACTATTGTTTATTTCTATAATTAGTCTTATTCGTCAAAACTTCAGCTGAGGAGAAGGTCAAAGGCCATTTATCCATCCATCCTTAGAGATAAAAACCAAAGTCAGAAATCAACTTACTTTAACGGTTTGAGTCTCGGCCATGATGCAGGAGTATATTTTATCATGAACTGTAAAACAAGCTTTTTTATTTCCAATGGATCCTGAGTTCGAAAGGGCTCTACTTTCTTCATCCTGTCTTCCACTTCAGAGGGAGGAAAGAGCTGAAAATAAACACAAAGCAATTACTTCCATATACGATAGTTTTGTTGACAAAAAAAAAAAAAAGAACACCTTGAAGTTATTCAAATATTAGAATCACAATTGTCAATTCAAAGCTTTTGATATGAGCTTAAAACTTACAATTTAGAGAAATACCACATCCCTACTTTTAAAACTAATCATATAACTTTATGTTCCTGACAAAAATAACATCAGCGCTACAGACCCCTACTAAATTTGTCTAAATTTGCGCAACAATTAATTTATCTTTGCAAAACAGTATCAGAAACCAGCCCTTTCCGAGCTAATTGTTTCAACTTCAATTTTTCTCAGTGAACTAGTTTAAGTACAGTTGGAGATACTGATCTAATTGGTAACTTACAGTAGCAAAGATATTATACAAATCTAAATCAAGTAATTTTTGTTTGAACAAGTATAAATATGGGTCGAGACACTGATAGAATTGGTAATTTACAATAACAAAGATTATTATTATATATAGCTCAAGATCAAACACTGGTCACTGTTGTATTTTTTTCTCCTTGACTGTTTCTTCCATCAAGAATTGGGAAAACCGCGAAAAGATGAAAAATCTAATGACAGCATGGTGGTGACCAACTAGTGGCACCATGAATATTCTGTACTTCTGTACTCAACGTGTCTGAGGTAAAGCTAAATCATCTTAAACTGATCCTTGTCTCCAAGTGCGCAAATTTACAAATTCAATCAAATAATAATTTTTTAACTTTTAAAAATAACAAACCTTCATAGATGGATATGCATTGATATCAAACTGACGACACGTTTCTAGGTTGACAGCCTGGGAACAGTCTATGGCAGCGATGGCTACAATGTCTTGCCATTCTGGGGAACAAGACAATAAAAATTACAAGTTCATGATCATATATACATACATTTCATAAGCTTTCAGCTCATGAATCAGTTACTGCTATCAAAAAGTATTTAACTATAAAGTCATGATCAAAACTAATATACAAAAGTTAGTCCTTTACAAACACTTTGATTAAGTAAAAAGTTATAACGTCCAATGCTCAATTTCAGACATGGCCACAATCCTTGAGCCAGATTTTTAATTCCTGAGAAAGGAACATGAAGGTAATGCCTGTTTTAACTCACTCAATTATAAAAACACCAAATGAACTATGATCCCCAGGAGGCTCCTCACAGCGTGCAAATCCTAAAATCATTTACTTGACAAGAGCACTGAGAAGGGGAAAAGAGAACCGCGCTAAGAGCAAAAGTAACGGAGTATGACTGTATTATAAATAGAAATAACGTGTTATAACGAACCTGCCAGTGTACTAATGTCTCTTCAAGTGAAACTGACTATAAATCATTCAGCTACTGAGTACTGCGAGTAGGGTTTCGTTTTTTTCTCTGTTGTCAAAACATTTCTACACACTTCACTTTAGTTTAGTCAAGACGGAACTGTCCCCTTGAACACCACCCCCCCCCCCCCCCCCCCCAAATCATTAAAGGCCGGCTCTATTTCTCCTAACGCTCGGGAAAATAATAAACTTGATTTCTACTTCTCCGAACGTTTTCTGTTCTCGAGATTTGTTGGTTATTTGCGAATGGAGTGGCCCGCGTGCACGCGCATGCCTGTGTGTGTGTGTGTGTTTGTGCGTGTGAGTGTGTGTGTGTGTAAAGTGTGAATGGGGTGAGGGGGTGGGCGAGGGGGCGTGGAGAGATAGTTTTGTGATTTAGTTTTGCTTTAGGGGTGATTAAATGCAAAATAGGTTACTGCCAAAGTCGAGCAGCCTTGTTTTCTCGAAGTACCTTTTTAAGGCATTTTCAAATGAAATATAGAGATCTAGTCCAAGAACATTGCCCCAACCACAATTGAAGTATCTGAATATTCAGGCATCTAAAAAATCTAGCTCTAGAAATTGAATTTGATGCAAAAAATGCTTCTTAGATTCCCAGTCCTCGCAAAATGGCAGAACCAAAGATGACGCCGAACTCTTGCAAATAACAAAAAAAATTTTGAATACGGAAACCGTTCAGAGAAATAGAGGTCAAGTTTATTTTCCCGAGCGTTCGGAGAAATATTCACTTCGATCATTAAATTCACATAATATTATTATGTTCAAATTATATATGATTTCAAAATGAGAAAAAAAACATATAAAGTCAAACTTCATTAAACTGGAGCCCCACCTACAACAAGGTTCTGCCAATGCATGAAAAATTTCCCTCTCGGACATCATCTTATCTTATAAAAAGAATGCCTTTAAAAATACTATTTGCCCTGTTAAACTGTCTACGGTCTGAGTTGTATGGTCCTTACTAAACTATAAATTTGCCCTACAACAATGCTAGCAAACTGGTCGCCAGAGGTACACATGTTATTGGCAAATGACACCCACTCAGTGATAACTGACAATCTCCCTTTTTCTCAGCGAGGCATCATGGTGAAATAATAGAATTGAAGAAACAGGCATTTTTTTTGTCCGTTTGGCAATTTTAATCGAATTTTTTTTTTTTTACCTAACTCAACACCTTTAACATTTTGCCGTCACATCTCGCTGATCGGCGATGTCAACCACCCAGTTTATTTGGGTTCCCCCCTAAATGCCTTTGCCTTTGTTGGCAAGGGTTTTTACTATATATATGAGCCTCATGATGGAAAAGTGTTAAGGTCCATTTAAAAAAAACATTTCTCTATGGATTTTACTGAAAAATGTTCAGGCACAAAAAATATCAATTTGCAGTTTCTAAGGGTTCCAACCTTTGGAAGTCACAAAACTTTAGCAGCCATTTTCTCACTAATTTTACCTCTGAAAATAGGCGACCCTCACCCATATCGCGACTTCTATTCATGATACAAATGTGTATTTTCATCAAAAGCAAGACAAATGAACAAGCTCTAAAATCATATGTGTACACCAATAACTCCATGCCCAAAAATTGATGAGAGCTTTATTCCACCACACTGTGACACATTTGACTTTGCAAGTTAGAGCTTGCCATTGTTTACACTCCCTCCTTTCCCATCCTGCAACCCACCCTTACTTTATAGTTTTGCATTTCACAAAAAATAGTTTCTGATCCGGGAGTGCATTAAATAAAATAATTAATTGTCAAATTGAAAGTTGTACTATATGCGCACAGAGAGAGAGAGAGAGAAAGAGAGAGAGAGAGAGAGAGAGAGAGAGAGAGAGAGAGAGAGAGAGAGAGA
>NW_004798004.1:53775-74550 GCF_000002075.1 Aplysia californica | reverse complement strand
AGAGAGAGAGAGAGAGAGAGAGAGAGAGAGAGAGATGAGTGGGAGCACCAGCAGCGCCGTATGACCTACAGTGCAGCCTCTCTATAATGACCTTCGATATAACGACATCCTCCGTACAGCGACATGGTGCCCAGGGCCCGCTTTTTCCTTATTATGTAAATACCATTAGTGATTTTTGGTTGACTCTCTGTAACGACAACTCTCATTTTAAACGACATTTTTTTCTGGTCCCAACGAATGATGTTGTAATAGAGAGGCTGCACTGTTGTAGGCCTACTTCATCATATGCTCATCCCAAAGTTGACAACTACTTTGAGGTTTGACAGTACTAGTCTCTGGTACTTTAATCCAAACACTGCCCTAAGTTGACGAAACACCAATTTTCCATTTCTGGAGGCAATTTTTTTTATACATTTGCTAAATCGATATTCGGATAAGTTATATCCTACTTCTTGGGTGAAAAATTCATCAAAGTGAAATTGTGACTAGTTTTTTTATTTTATTTAGAAAATTCAATTTTAGAAGAAGCCTTTTAAAATGATTACGCTGTCAAAAAGCCATTTATCTCGAAACTGCAGTGAGATAAGAAAAAAGGCATAAATTGTCAGCATTGGCAGAACACCCATTTTATGAGAATTCCTGAGTGTAAAAAACATAATATAAATGAATCCAAAGTTAATGTTTATCCTTTTGTTTTTCGATATTTAAATAACATTTTAAAATATTTAATTGTCTGCTAGGTTTAGATCTCTATCCAGTGGCAGTGGGTGGGGCTTAGGTTGCTTCCAGTTCTTTACCACCAAATAGCAAGCAATAAGAACTAAACAGTGGTGATTTTCCTATACTCACGGTGAGCCACGGCAGTTTGAGAACCATAATTCAAGTCAAACGAGAAGAGTTGCCTTTGTTTTTCATCTCTTTGTTCTTAGTTTTAAAATTCTGTTGATGGTGGGGACAAAGCTGTTTGTTTCACCTCCAAATTTTCTCTAATTAGTTTTCGTGTGATGAAAAAGTTGCCTTAAAAGTAGTTCGACCTGATTTATATAAATGTTAAGTCTCAGCGGCACAAACACAAACATGCACACACAGCACTTCAAACATAATACATACTTCTATGAGCTGGATTAGGCCGTGTAGTCGAGAAAGGTGAACGCACCCAACAAACAACCAATGAGCGCAAAGGTATCTGTGTCAGTGGGGGAAAGTGTGTTGTAAACTTTCACCCCATTGTCAGGGTTAGGAGAGCGTGAGCCCTCGGTACAGTGTTATTTTTTCCCAGTCTTCTACCTTTTTACAAGAATAGTTTCATTAAGGACGGGCAGTGGGAAAAGGGCTCATCTTCTCTGAGCCCTATAGACATTTGATTGGCTGCTCGGTTACTATAGTTGTAAGCGGTGACAACAGTGATTGGATAAGCGAGCAAGCCGCCAAGTTGATCACGCTGTGTTCATTGCGTTCGCTCATAATGGTTTCAAGTGCTTATAATTTCATTACGGAGAAACTTTCATTTACTTTGGGATAGAGTTGGGGGTGGTGGGTGGGGAGGGGGTAGGGGCTCAAGCCCGTGAGCTCTTCACTACCCACCGCTACTGTCTCTAGATCTAGATTATATTCTCATTTCTCTGCAACACCAAAAAATAATGAAAAGATGAGAGCAAATAATGTTGGTAACATCTCTGAGATTCTTCCACTTTTTTATTTTTTATTTATAATTAGTGTGCCTTTATGTGTTTTTTCCCCATTCATGCATATATTATACAATGCAGATTCCTTTGTAAAGTGGAACACCTGTTTCAGAGGTTTTGCTGAGGTACGTACCTTTGAAACCAGTCGCTACTTTCTTCCATGACGGGGCAAAATGTATACAATGGCCACACCAACTGTTATAAAACTCCACCACCCAAAATTTGGATGGTTTGCCGTTGACTAATTCACTCTGAAATGTTTTCTCATTTAGAGGAATCACATCGTCAGTATCTGTTGAATATAATCCATCTTTGAAACCAGCTGTCAGTTCAACAGTCAATGAGAGCGACAAAATTAATATCACCAGAGTGTCCAAGTCAAAAGCCACAGCAGCTGTCGCCCGAAATTTCCCCATCATTAACTTGAGTATCACTGTGCTACGCAGTGCATAAAAGCATAAACGGGGAACAAAGTAAAAGGATGGTTCGCTTAACACCAATTTAGGTTTAAAATAAGTTAAATCACATTGTGCAGGTGATTGTGACCGATGACACGTACGTTTCCTTCCAAACAAAAAAAAACAAATCCTCACAAATTCGTTTTCGAACACACGTCCGGGTTGACAATTTACATTTTCCGTACCTGAGCTTTTCTTCCTTTCAGAAATGAAGACACATTTTCCTTTACTATTTCTAGCAGTCATGTGACGTTCTGGAGTTCAGAGGTCCAGTTTGTTTTGATTTCGCCCCTTAAATGTTCACACAGTCACACAGTGGCCGGTGGCCTGCCTTCAGACTTAAGTTAGGTGTAGAGTTCGGACGATCGGATCGTTCCTGGACTTGCTTGCGCAAATAACCTTTCGGACATTCGGACTACAGTACTGAACGACTAAATCACACTATGGCTTTGAAAGGTCGGATAGATCTAGATATCTAGATTATAGATTTATAGATCTAGATTAGAATCTAGATCTAGATCTATATCTAGATCTAGATCTAGATCTATATCAAGATCTAGCTAGATGTAGAGCTAGATCTAGATCTAGATCTAGATGTAGATTATAGATCTAAATCTAGATCTAGATTTTCTAGATCTAGATCTAGATCTAGATTCTAGATCTACAATCTAGAGTCAGCTAGTCTAGAGATCTACAACTAAATCTAGAGTCTAGTCTAGATCTAGAATCTAGATGTAGATCTAGATCTAGATCTAGATGTAGATCTAGAAATCCAGTATTGTAATTGTTGTTTTTATGTAATATGATCTTGAATCTAGATTAGATTCTACAGCTGCGTCTGTATTCAGACTTTGACTCTCTCACTAGATCTAGATCTAGAATCTAGTAGATTTTAAATTACGCATGCGTTTAAATTAAATCACACCAGCGTATTAACTAATATTATTAGGCCTCTATTATCGGCTGGTAAATTTATACTTTCACTCCCGCCCACTGATGCACTGCTTTGACGACTTTGAGGGTCGAACTGCAGTAATTTTCGCTTCAGATTACACATAGATCTATATATTATAGGCTGCTCTATTTCTCTGAACGTTTGGGAAAATAAACTTGAACTCTGTTTCTCTGAACGGTTCCCGTTCTCGAGGTTTGTTGATAATAAGCGAATGGAGTGGTCCGTGAGTGTGTCTGTGTGTGTGTGTGTGTGTGTGTGTGTGTGTGTGTCGGCGTGTGTGTCAGGTGTGAACGGATTTTAGTTTTTGCTGGGTGACTAAATGCAAATAGGTTACTGCCAAGGTCGATCAGTCTTGTTTTCTCGCAGTACCTATTGAAAGTATTTTCAAATGAAGTATAGTCCGGGAACGTTGCCCCAACCACAACTGAAGTATCTGAATATTCAGACATTAAAAAATTTCTAGCTCTAGAAACTGAATTCGATGCAAAAAATTCTTCTTCCCAGTCCTCGCAGAATGGCAGAATGAAAGGATGACGCCTAATACTCGCAAATAACAAAAAAATCTCAAGATCGGAAACCGTTCAGAGAAATAAGATTCAACTTTATTTTCCCGAACGTTCGGAGAAATAGTCACTTCCGTATATTATATTATAGGCCAGCTCTATTTGGACTCGAGTCCGAATATAATTTTCGAAGTGACTATATTTCTCCGAACGTTCGGGAAAATAAACTTGAGCTCTATTTCTCTTAACGGTTTCCGTTCTCAAGATTTTTTCGTTATTTGAGAGATTTCGGCATCATCTTTCATTCTGTCGTTCTGTGAGGACTGCATGAAACATTTTTGCATCGAATTCAATTTCTAGAGCTAGAGATTTTTTAAAGTCTGAATATTCAGATACCAATTGTGGTTGGGGCAATGTTCCCGGACTATACTTCATTTGAAAATGCCTTCAAAAGGTACTTCGAGAAAACAAGACTGCTCGACTTTGGCAGTAACCTATTTTGCATTTAGTCATCCATAAAGCAAAAACTAAAATCGTTCATTCATGTAAACAAAACAAATCCCTCCACGCCCCCGGTCACACCTGACACACACAAACACACACACACACACACACACACACACACACACATACACACATGAGGGCCACTCAATAAAAAAAATCCCGAGAACGGAAACCGTTCGGAGAAATGGAGTTCAAGTTTATTTTCCCTAACGTTCGGAGAAATAAAGCCGACCTATAATTTTCATCTATTCGGACTCAAGTCCGAATATCGGTTTTATCTAAACTCAGGTCGGAAAAAATGTTTTAATTTATTCGGACTCAGCTTCTAAGTGAGTTATGTGAGTGTAAGGAGATTACATAATATAATGAACAAGAACAGTGCTTTAAAAAACCTGAGCATGAGACGGTAGTGGAAGTAAAAGAATACCTAATATACTAACTCTATAAAGTAAAAATATTTTTGATAGCAGAATTTGGAGTCCACCAGAAATCCACTTAGATTCAAGCCTCAGGTTTTAACTGAAATATTACTGAAACAAAATCACTATGAACTGGACACAAATCATTTTGACTGCTCAGTGCAAGACTAGTATAGCAGTGGATTTGTTGAATGATCATGATGACTAATCCTGATTATAAATTTATGTAAATTTTTACTTTCACTTCCGCACACAGATGAACTGCTATCAGGGTCAAACTCAATAAGCTGTTGCAGAATTTTTTGCCACAGATCATAACATGTCTTTTATCTGAGCATGGGATGGTAATGAAAAAGTAAAATAGTACAAAATTTATTGTGATATTTTATAAAAGAGTAGTATGTACTCATTTTAATTCTATTGTTATAGTCATGAGGATAGAAAGTTAATTAGATTAGTTATAATAATGGTTATTTTGTAAGTTATTTACTCCTCCTGTCTTGCAAATTGAGTTCCACCTTCATAAAAAATAAAAATTTTATATCACCTACTGCTATTTCAGAATTCACATTCACTGAAAATTTTCAAGTCACTCCCCAAATGAAAAGAGACTTTGAGGAGGCTGGATACATCATTGTCAGGTAGCATTATCACTTTCTCAATACTGTGTTATGTCATTTTATATTGGTATCCTTCACAGCTAAGCTGTATCTCGCTTTTGCTTGTCATTAAACTTCAGTATCTGAGATACTGTACTGTGGTGTTTGCCATTACAGATGAAATCATCATGTTGAGTAGATCTGATGAATTGGTGACATGGAGAAGATTAATCTCTAAATATACAAATTGCAAAGAATTTTGATCACTCCCTTGCCTACTTTTTTCAGCAAGATCACCTTGTGAACTATTAAGAAGATTCTAAGTAAACTATCTGAGTTTGAGTTTGGACTTGTATGTTATAAAGCCCATTACTTCTTTGGTTTCTTTGTCGATTTTATGGTTATGTTATGTCAATTGTATCGACATGAAAATGTTTTCAAGTTTAAAAAAAGGAAGGTATAATTCAGTTTGAGTGATTTTTCTAAACTGTCTCCTATCTATGTGTACAAGAAAAAAATTGGTAATTTATTTATTTTGTGTATTTTACATTCACTCTTTTTTCTTCCTTTAAAAATTTTTTTTACAGTCGAACCTGCCTTAACGGAAACCTGTATAAAACGGAAACCTGTCTTAACGGAGTCTCCCTGCTCCCCCCTTGATATATTCCTCTTTAATTACCTGTATAAAACGGAAACCTGTCCAACACGGAAACAGAAAGACAAATCCGCTCCCTTCCGAGGATTTCACCTGTCTAAGACGGAAAATGCTTTGCCCGCTCAGCCCTGATTTGAAACAAAATTCGCAAGTTTGGTTCCGCTGGCTCTAAACTAACGCTATGGTCATGCGGCTGGGCGAGGAAGGGGAATAGGGGTGCAATTTGGGGGTAGATGTTACCCCATCATGTGAGCCCGCTGAGTGATGCAGATGGTCAGTGGAGTGTGGGTGTGAAATCTCACGACTGCCCGCGAGAGTGCTCGAGTAGCGAGCCACTACTACGGAAACTTTCCTGGGTAGCCAAAAGCCAGAGTTGTGAAATTAGACTGACCAATGCCTGCCGCCCTGATCGTACGGCCAGCCGAGAAAAGAGTTCCTTGAATTGTTGTTAGAATGATGGCAGTAAGGGGTGGCATTGGTGGGTGGGGCTTAGGATGGAAGCAAGGGAGATGTTCAAACGTTTCTGTTTTTAATAGGTCAAACAGTGGTCCTATGAAAGGCAAGCACTGGTGGTAATTGGATAAGTAAGACTGACGCATGTCATTATCAGACAGGATAGCAATTGAGAGGTGTAAAGTTTTGACCACTGCTTGCCGATTGGACAAGCGATCCTTGATCCCACTGGCTGGGCCTTTGAACCCCCCCCCCCCAACCTCCATCTCCCCCTAAATTCCCCTATCTATGTCGGAAAATGTCTAAGACGGAATTTTTTTCTGGCTCCCTTGCGATTTCGTCTTACTCAGGTTCGACTGTATTTTGATTTAAATTTACAGGCCTCTTTAAATGCTGACTGACTTTGGGACTGAAGACAAGGCTAATATCTTCTAGTATAAGTTGATATATTATTTCTTTTGCAATTTTAATTGAAAAATGTCAGTGTTGTTTGCAACAATTTAAAGGAGACAAAGTTAAATGGGTGTCAATCCACTTACAGCTTGCTGCTTTAATGTTGTCTACCGTTAGTCCTGTAACTGACCTATATCTACCTGACAGTCTACTATCAATCACTTCCACATTCCACATCCTGATGCAAGACTTTCAAGAAATCAAAGGGAGCAACAGAACCCCCCTTACACATACACACACATACACATGCACGCACAGCCCCAACCTTCCCCTGTCAAAACGTTTACGGTCCTTTTCAGAATCAAAATCATTTTTGATATGCCGAAGGACAGTCCCAAGCTTTTATATATATATATTTATATGCAAAGGGGAAATGTTTTTTTTGGTTTGGATTGTAGAAGACAAGTAGACTGTCAAGTTTGGTTTGTAGTAGATTACAATGTAGTAGACTGTTATAAAAGTGGAACAGTTGTCAGACTGGTCCAGTAGTAGTCAGTCAAGTAGAACAGAAAGATTTCAGTGGACCGCCAAGTGGCCTGGCACCGTTACGTGCACCACTTCATAGACAATTATTATCTTTGGCCCTACTTTATAGGCCTATTTGTTGAAATCTGGTTTGTGACTTTGTTTCCCCAGAGGTCTTTTGGACAGAGAAGAGTGGCTTAAAGTGAAGGAAGCTCTTGAGAGCACCGATGCTGTTGTGAAGAACTCATTTACAGTGGGTGTTTGTCTTCCTTATTGTTCATTCAGGTTGTTTATATGAAAATCAAAAGAAATTCCATGCTGATTTAGGCTGAGATATTGGCTGTAGCTGTGGTTATTGATAAAGACATGGAATTTGAAACTGTTCTTTTAAAAAACTGTTAAAATAAATTGCTTTTTCATATTTGAGCCGAGACATGATATCAGTTAAATAATTTAATGTCTAATTCCACAAATTTTATCTTTAAAAGAAACCAAAAAATGTTGATGTCTAATATTGGCACTTACTTTAGTATTTAATGAAGATAGTAAAAGAATTTTGTTTTAGATTTGAAATTTGGAGTCTAGACAAATGGATTTGATTTGAGTGTTGTAAACCTAACTGACTGAAAAAGATCCACTTACTGCCCTTTTGTGTGCTCTTTGGTTTAACTGAAGTCTTACAAGGTCAACGACGGTCCTTAATATGTTATCAGATCACTTGAGATAGGGACCATTATCTGTGTTGACCTGTAGTTTGATTTTTTGTTCAAAACGAAGTGGCCAGCTGTTTGAGTTTGTCATGTAGGCTACAAACACTCATCTATTTCTGGACTTTCAAAATGCTCCACACAACTTTACTGTTGCAGCCTGTACCTCACTTATCCCTTCTTGTATATTATACTCAAAATTTTTTAATATGAGGTTCATATCATATATGTACACACTTTAGCTCTCACTAAATTATATGTTTTTAAACAACAGGGGAGTCTTCTTACATGCTGTGATTTAACTCTTAAGAATGAAATAACTAGTATCCGAAAAGTAGTGCCAAATGCCTGACTTGTTGAAAATATTCATACTTTTACAAAATTACCTAATTTTGCATTGCTTAAATGACATTTTTGGGGGGTGAGAATGAGGAATCAAGCATACGTTAGTAATAGATATCAGAATAGATTGCATATTTCATGTGTACATGCCAGAAAGGAGGCTCTGTGTGCTTTACAATTCATTATTACCTCTCAAGAGGTTATAATGTTCAGAAACATTCTTAGCTTTCAGGGAAACGTCCAGTGCAAGCTACTATTTTGCTGGCAGTCAGATGCTGACATGCAGATAGGATCTTTCTCTGTCTATACCTGATATCCAATTTCACCTTGATGAAATGAGGAAAATTTGTATAAAGTGTCTTTCTCGAGGACACAGTATCATGTCCTGATCAGGATTTGAACTGGCTGCAACATGGTTGTGAGTTGGACAGTCAGAACACATAAAGGGAGGTGATATTATTCCTCGGAGAAGTATTAAGTGTCGGAGATACAGACTACTTTACCTTTCACTGTCATTTAAATACAGATGCTAATATCTTCTCAGTATTTTAACAGATTAGAGGGGCTGGCTCACCCATTCAGTGAGTGTAATGGTGGAGTAGTCTCAAAATCTTCAACAATTAGTAAACGCTCTCCGAGGAATAACATCACTACCCTTTACATGTTCTGGCTGGCACCTCTGATGGCTCCATTCCTTTTTTCACATTGTTGCTGAAGTGTTGAAATGTATTCATGAGTATATCGCTACATACAATCAAGGCTTGAATGCCACAGAGATTCTGCTGTATCATTCTACATGTTTTCGGTCCATGATAATGGCCTTATGGAAGAAGAGAAAAAGGATGCCCCTAAAAGCAGAACTGCGTTTCGGCAGACTGCCATTGTTGATCTACAAATATGTCTCTCTGAGGGGGGCTGTGAAAAGGGAATGTGCTCATGACTACTTATTGCATATTTCAGATCAATGACAGTGATGGCCGCAAGAGCCGATTGTGTTTGTGGAGTCACCCTGGCAATGATGTGACGGGGATGGTTGGGCGGTGCGAGAAAGTTGTCACCACTTCGGAGGAGGTAAGTTCTTTTCTGTATCCTATTCCTATTCTCTTTTTCTATTTCTTGATCCCATTTCTATGTTTTTCCCCTTATTTGTTTCTCTTTGTTTTATCTCTTCATATCACTCCATTTTCATGTACCTTCTTTCTCTTTCGTTGTCCTTCACTCTGTCTGTCTGTCTGTCTCTCTGTCTGTCTGTCTGTCTGTCTGTCTGTCTGTCTGTTTGTCTCTGTCTCTGTCTCTGTCTCTCTCTCTCTCTCTCTCTCTCTCTCTCTCTCTCTCTCTCTCTCTCTCTCTCTCTCTCTCTCTCTCACTCTCTCTTGACATATTTATTTTATTTATGATAGACCAGCTCAACTTTGAAGGATAAGCAAATTTTCTCTCAGATTGAAAAACATTTTCTTTCTATGTTTGTGAAAATGTCTCAAGGGGATAGTTAGAGAACGTTAGGAGTACGCCATTGGCCGATATTTATAGTAACAGCCATCTTGTTTGACCTATTCTTTAACATACATAATATATTGAGCATTATCATAACACTTTGCTAATATGAAAAAAAAAAGCTTTCTTTTTTTACTCCACATTTTTTTTTCCAGACCAGACAGTGAGACAGTAGGTCTGGAACTTCTTTTGTCTTTTGTCAGAATGAAAAACACTATTTTATGACGCACACAAGATGGCTGTTACTATAAATATCAGCCAATGTTCTGTAACTATCCACTTGTGAAAATGTCTGCAAGAAGGTAAACTGTGTTTTGTGTTCTCAGTTGTTAGGCGGAGAGGTCTATCACTATCACACAAAACTGATGATGAAGGAACCTTACACTGGCGGGGAGCATGTGTGGCACCAGGACTATGGGTCAGTATATTAACCCCTACTTATAAGACTGTGGGAACATTGAAGTTAAAACGTGGGTGGTTGGCGGGTGCTCTGGTGTGGTTTGCTCTTTCTTTCCTATCAAACATCTGTCGTCCTTTTCTCCCCTCCCTTTTCTTTTTTGTGTATGTTACTCTCTTGTAACACATGATCTATTCTTCGACACTTATATGACCTTATTGTGTTTGCAAGTGCAGTAAAACTTTTACTAAAACTCAACTTTCTCCCCTTTTTCTTCTATGTGTTTGTTACTCTCTTGTAACACCTCTAATCTTCGGCACTTGTATGACCTTATTGTTTTGCAAGTGCGGTAAAACACTTACAAAAATTTTTTTAAACGACGTTAAAACGCTAGTTTATAGTTTTGTGTCCATTTAGACAGGCTGCTCTCATGATTTTAAAGATTTGTATAATCGGTAACCAGTACAACTGTTCCAGGCCCAGAAAGAAACAAATCTTTCTTCAGGAGGGAGAAAAAAATGTTTCTTTCTTTTTAATATTGTGCCTACTTTATGTATCTTTTCTTACTTGGTTTTTTTTCTCCAACTTTTAGGTTTTAATTTTGCCCAAATATTTCTTGAGCTTGTGCTACTCAAACTGCAGATTAAGGAATTGCTATAAAATTTGTTTTTTAAGATTTTGGCTGAGTACATCTGAACAACTGGTCAACAATAGACTCTTTTAGATAACCTATTCTTTCCTGTTTATCTTTTCATTTTTTTGTCTTAGTCACTAAGGGTATGTACAGCTTTTAGGGACTCAAACAAAATCATTTACACTTTTCTGTCTCTGGAATTTCAAATTTAGTCCCTAGAAGAAGCTTCTAGCTAGTGGAATGAATACGAGGAATGAAATTTCTCAAACAAAAACAAAAAATATAGCTAAAGCCTGCTGCTCAGGTTTTAAAACAGGTTCTCGTATATTACACCCCCCTTTTGCTTTCTCTTGTACTGGAGTCAATTAAGTAAGTAAAAAAAAAGTTATCTAAACGTTTTTGTGATTTTTGTTTTTGTTTTTTACGTTTCACTTCTTGGATTTGGAAAGGATATAGCCCTCTTTAGCTCACTAAAGTTTGAAAATATTTTGGGATATGATCGTCCATTCTTTTCTCACTCTCCTCTCCATGGGTGGTTGGCGGGTGCACTGGTGTGGTTTACTTCTTCTTTCCTATCAAACATCTATCGTCCTTATCTCCCCTTCATCTTTTTTATGTTTGTTACTCTCTTGTAACAGCTCTAATCTTCTGGCGCTCATATGACCTCATGCAGTTGCGAGCACCGTAAAACCTCTACTAAAACTAAAAACTCTCCTCTCCGACCCATGCCTCAGCTACTGGTACAAGAATGGCTGCCTGTTTCCTGACATGTTGACTGTCTTCATTGCCATAGACAAGTGCTGGAAGGAAAACGGCTGCCTTCAGGTATGTGCGTGTGATTTGTTCCTTGACATTGATAGAGTAATATCCTTCTGAGTTACTTACCAAAACTTCGCATATTGGCATATGAATCAATGCTTTCATACTGGAGAGTACTTTTTCATGATTAGGGTGACACCTGTTTAGGCCTCCAACCTATCCTAAACCAGGTGGGGTTAGCGGGTGCTCTGGTGTGGTTAGCGGGTGCTCTGGTGTGGTTTGCTCCTTCTTTCCTATCAAACATCTATCATCCTGATCTCTCCTATTTTTTTTCTGTGTTTGTTACTCTGCTGTAACACCTTTAATTTTCGGCCCTTATATGTCCTTATTGTGTTGCAAGTGCTGTAAAACTCTTTAAAAAACTAAACAAAAACCAGGTGGTTGGAAGGTACCACTGATAGCTCTTGCTTCCTTTCTTTTGTGTTACTTTGCGTATGGAAAATGCATATCAACTCCGCATTGGAATCCACGGGGTAAAAGATCTAAGGGAAGACCATGTGGAACCTGGAGAAGAGTTACAGAAACAGATGTACAGAAAAGTGGGAAGACATGTAATAACTAACATCAAGAGGGTAGCCCGGGATAGGAAAAGGTGGAAAGGGTTTGTTCGTGGCCTATACCGTGATCGAGGGTGAGAACGGCAATGATGATGATGAATGCGTATATATCAATATCTGATAGAGAAAAAACTGTTTTATTCTTGTGACAACTGTACCTATTTTGTATATCTTGTCTTGCTTTATTTCAACATTTAGAATTTGAAATTCAACAAAATAATTCTCATACAACTGATACCACAGATTAAGAAACTGTAATTGCAATTTTTTTTCTCAAAATGTAGGGCTTTGTACATCTATACAGCTGGCCAACGATTTCTAATCGATCTGCTTCTAGATGGGTTTTTGTGAATCAGCTCATGCTCACTCCTCTCTCCTCAGATTCTTGAAGGCTCCCACAAGTGCGGTCGTATCGAACACCTGATGGTCGGTGGACAGACTGGGGCTGATTTGGATCGTGTCGGGGAACTCAAGAAAGTCCTTCCCCTGCGCTTTGTGGAACTGGAGAAAGGTATCGTCATGCTTGCTCACAAACTTATACTTTTCTTTATGTTTAACTTTTTAAAAAAAATTGTGTATGAGTTTTATGCAGTACAGGGGCATTTTGCAAGAAGCTCATATTCTATGCGGTTTTTGAGGGAGTGTTTTTTGCTTGTAAATAAAGACATGTGGAAAAGGAAGTGACACAGAGGTACTAGTGATGGATCAGGTCCCTTTTTAAAATGTGGATGACAAGTACAACCAGAAAGTGACTGAGATGAAATCTAAACGGTCAGAGAAATATATAGGAAGATGAATTACAACATTATGGAGAAAGGTTGAAAAATGTGGGAAAGACTTGGTCGCAACTAGAGAAAGGTGCTGTGGGAAATTACTGGTGGCATATGTTGGAGGGAAAATACTGATGGCATATATGTTCCTTAGGGAGTTAAAAGTCAAGTGAGAGGATGTTTTGCTAAACTGGACAGATGGCATTAAGAGAGAAAAAGAGAGAGAGAGAGAGAGTTGAACAGATAACAGAATGTGGAGAAAAGATGTGGGTGGTTGGCAGGTGTTTTGGTATGGGCTGCTTTTTTTTAATCTATCAAACATCTATCATCCTTATCTCTCCTCCTCCTTTTCTTGTGTTTGTTACTCTCTCGTAATAGCTCTAATAATCTTCAGGACTTATACAACCTGCTTGTGTTGCAAGTGCCATAAAACGCTCACTAAAACAAACAGGGAGGAAAAATGCCAGTGTTATGCCAGAGATTGTAGCAAATGAGTGACTCCAACAATTCAGCTTGAGAGTTGCACCTTTTGTGAACCCCTCAAGGGTAGCTTTCAGTGACGTCTGGATTTGACCTTCTGTTCTGTTTCTCTCACTTCGTTTTAAAATGCTGAAGACGTTCAAGCTTCATTCGTTACAGTTAGACTGATCACTCAGAAATTGAAAGAGTAAACATGGGAAAGGAAGTCACTATTTGTTTGTCACTGACAGAAAGTTTTTATGTATTGGGGTGAGAACAGATTTATTGCTTGATCAACTGAAAAACTTTGAATGAAGTTTAAGTTTGCTGTCAATATTTTTCCATTGTTTAAGTTGGCCGACCAAGGAGAAAAGTGGCCATCTTAGACAGGCGGCCATCTAACAAAATTTTATTATAATATATTAAAAAATGCAGAGGGGAGGGGGGGGGGTCAGAAGAGGCTGTTGGTACAGATAATTGTCTCACACTACAAACTATACAGGTTGCTGTTAGAGCAGGTTTGGCTGTAAGTTCTAATCTTGGTGTGGTGTCATTTCTGAGTTCAAGTTCTCCACCTTCTTTGTCCCTTTTAGTATCTTGCGGTGTGGTTCATTTTGTATGAGGTGCTGAATGATGGAGTGGTTGGGTCTGGTTCAGATCAGTGACTGGGTATTCTTGAACTATTATTATTTTGTTGAGTTTTCAAGGCTCTCAACCCATTTGGCCTGGTCACAGTGGAGATGGATCTTAAATTTGGAGGTCCCGCCTCTTAAAATTGCCTAACAGTGTTGAACAGGTTGTTAAACCCATACACTACTTTACTTTTTTTTAAAATTTTTGTTAATAACGTCTTTTAGTGGGTGATTGGCGGGTGCTCTGGTGTGGTTTGGTCCTTCTTTCCTAGAAAAAATCTATCGTCTTTATCTCCCCTCCTTCTTTTTTGTGTTTGTTACTCTCTTGTAACACTTCTAATCTTCTGGCGCTCATATGACCTTATGCAGTTGAGAGTGCCGTTAAACCTCTACTAAAACTAAACTAACTTCTTTTCTCTGGGCTAGTAGAGTAATGTATGAACAGTGTTTTAAAAACATGATATCTATTTGTAAATTGTTGTGGTATAAAAACACATGATATGACTATGAACACAATTTTTGAGGCCATAGTTTGCAGTACCGCTCAGTGGGAGCTGTTTTTGACATGTGTGAAGATAAAGTTACTTTGACCTGAAATGTCTGTTGAATGCTGATGAGAGTGACTGTCGTTTTTGACTGTGCATTGTTGTCAACGAAGCCTTTGTTTTTGAGAAATATAGGGCTTAAAATTAATAATTGGGCTTTTGTGTAGTGAAACGACTCTTTAAAAGCATCATACTTTTTCTAGCAGGAGCATGCTATTCAGTTGTTCTGTCTAGGGTTAAAAGTTAATTGTGTAATTATCATTGTTGGGAATCCAGCTTTCATTCTTTACTTACCACTGGGCCCTTTGCACAAAGGTTGAAAACTTGAACTTTAAAAAAAAAATTTAATTTAATAAAAAATGAATGTTTAAAGAAAGGTCTGCATTATTAATAGCTCAAATCGTAAAGTGGAAAAGCAAAAAACAGTGGCAAGGAAAATATTGGGGAACAGGAAAAGAGAGGTTTTTTTACAATTAAATCATGTTGTGCTATCAATCAAACCATTTTTGATAATATCCAGAACTTATAGCTCTCAGAAATACCTCAAAATAGTAGGGTCACACGAAGAAGGCTGCTTGTCAGCGTGATCACTACTAGTTGACCTCTCTAAGTTCAATAAGCAGAGATAATATACAGCTTCTGAGTGGTCAAAGTCCCCCTACAGATAACAGAAGTAATGAAAAGTAGCACTCTGATGTGAAAGGATGTTGATGCTTAAACATAACAGTTCAAGTTTTCACTCATTGAATATGAGTTTGCTGCTTCAATGAGTAAATCAGTCAGTTCAAAGTTCTAATTAACGCTGAAATTCATGAGCTCTACCCTAACCTGTTTTCTGCTCCTCCAAGCATGTCTCTCTATGACAATTGCATGAGTACTATACAAAGATTTGTGTAATTGAGTATATTCTTTTATTCATTTTTTAATCTTTATTGCCCTTTACTGTATAGCAGGTTTGTGTAACTGCCTCTGCTGGTGGAAACAAACCAAAACAAAACAGGATGTACACTGATTTCCTTGAAAGTAATAATTTGGAGTGTACATGGTTTGCAACTGTTAACATCGATCTATGTCTGAATTGTTAAGCTCTTTTCTTTCAGATAAGTCTTGACCTCTCTCTTCCATTGACTGTGATCTGCTCAATTTTCCGGATAAATCCATAAATCCGAAGTTCTGAAATTGTCCAGATTTTACCTGACTTCTTCATCCAAGATGTATTTGGCAGTATATTCTATGAATTTTTAAACCTTTTGCACATGTTTCCTCGGGTCCTAAAAGTTGAGCCTTTTTTTTTATTGTAGCCATTAAATTAGCACTTCTGCTTGCCTTCTATTCCCAGTTTACCTTGTTGAAATCAAGCATTGAAAAAAAGAAACATTTCACCATGAATTTTTCTTAATCAGGTCCTGGTATTTTGGTTTTCTCCAGGCGATGCCTTGTTCTTCCACTCCAACTTACTGCACACCAGCGCCCCCAACCAGAGTCCCCACCGCCGCTGGGCCTTCCTGTGTGCCTACAACCGCGCCAGCAACAACCCCGTCATCGAGCATCACCACCCTCAGTACACGCCGCTGGTCAAGGTAAGGGGAAGTCAGACCTTCTTCTTCTTTTTCTCGATCTCATCGCACCTGGAGTCTGGTATCAGTCATATACTGGACCATCCTGCTCAGTTCATATGTTTGCCCTAACAGCTTCCCCTGAATGTAAACCTTATTGTCACCAATGTATTTTGTCAAAGAAGTCATGAGTTTACATTTTGCAACCTCAGTGACTGCTTCTTATGCTCACTCTTTGTTATGAACTGTTTTCACTGTTTAAAAAAATGAAGGTACGACAAGAAAGCACTCAAGTCGCGATTTCTGGGTGCTCATTCATGCTATGTTTTTAATTAAAAACATTTTTCTAATCAGTGTGGACAGACTTTTATGGTGTAGCAGTTAAGTGCTTTGCCGTCGCACACAGAAAACTTTTGTACAAAACCAGAGCAAAGCTTTTGTATGGTGCCCTTGACACTTGCACAATATTTTCTTTGACTTGTGTTTGATTCCCATGTGGGTAAATTTTTATAGAGTATCTCAAATTTTCTGCTAGACGTTGTATCCCGCCCAGCCTAGGTTGGCCCTGACAGGCAGGTTCAAAACATTTCTTTTTAAAAAAGGATGTAAGTTCTGTCAATGGAGATGTTAAAACATCTACATTTGAAATTTAAAATCAGTCTGGTGTGTTTTTGCTATACATGCAAATATGTGTATGCTCACTTACTGGACTGTTGAAACTGTGGGAGATGTGTCTGGTAAGTAAGGGTCCAGGGAACAGTACCGGTAAGCCAAGTAATTTGGAAGCAACAACATTCCTACCCTTTTTTTTTTACTAAGCACTGCCTGCTTACAAATAAGCATGCTTGCCCTCTGATAGGCATGTTTAGAAGAAGGGGTGAGATACTGTAACTGTTACACCCAGTGGTTTCTAATGAAGGATAAGGAAACGGGGGGAAGGGGATTGGTGTCGAAGTGGAGAGGCTCAGTATTGTTTTAATGTTTAGGTTAGGATCTGGTAGAATCTATCCTGTGTATGCACACTTACAAATTACTACAGAATGCCAAAGCAGGCATTTGAGCTCTATATCGAAATGGGAAAGTCAGTAATTTTGTGGTTTTTCAACTTGTTCAAGAGTCTGTTTCTCTTGCATGGCAACCCCCCCCCCCCCCCAACTTTTATTTTCCCTTAGACTTCAGGATCACCTAAAGCATGATAGATTTCAACTGAAAACAGTAAGTGGTAATCAGGAAGCTAACTAGTAGGAACTGGGTGATCTCCCTTGAAAACTGCCAAAAAGTGAAGTCTGCGTATGAACCTACTTTTTTTTTCTCCGAATGACAGGGTTCTTTGGTGGAGACCACTGTACTGTTATCCTAATATGTTCCTGGTGAAATGTGGATGTTGTCATGTTGACTAGCTGAAGATTATTACTCGTTCCTATTTCAGGTGCCGAATTCAGCTATCCGAGAGTGTACGAACCTGACGGATGTTTCTGGCAAAGATTTTTTGGACCCCTCAAATGACAAGACCCTTCGCATTGACAAGAAGGATGAATAAACCTCTAGTGTAAGTTTGAATCTAAGCCGTGTACAGGAATTCATTTGAGCTTGTGATTTACAGTGATTATATAAGGGTTGTACACTTGGTCTCCTGTCCAAAAGAAATCCAGTTCAATTTATTCTTACTAGTCTAGAGGTCTTGCTAATGGTTCTTTCTAAATAATGCTGTTTTTACTTTACATGATAATAGGCATTGGTTTTGCACTGTGCTCTTGAAATATATGGAAGGGTTATGGAGCAAATCTAAATAAAGCCATGGAAGCTTCAAATCTTGCTGGAAATTGGTGCTGTCACATTATGTGACAAATGAAGCATATCATATTCAAGTTGGTTTTTTTGTTTTTTAACCCCCCGTTAATGAGTCCAGCATCTAGAAAATGATGCTTGCTTATCTGACAATACCACACAGGTCTTCCTAGTGATCAAACTCACCACTGAATTTATTTATGGGATAGATCTAGATAATTGTAAGAAATGAAAGGGTCTTTTTTTTTACTGAGTTAATATGGAGATGCCACATTTTAGAAAAGAATGATAGAAGTCATATGTATAAATTTGATGTCTGAAGGATGTATTGTAACCGGGAAAAAATCAAATAACTCTAATGTAACTGCCTGGGGATCCTCTCAATATTTCCTTTTTTTCTTTTTCCCCCTTTGTCCAAGTTAGTCATCTCTCTCACAATAAGTATCCACACCAGATGTTTTCCACTGCTGTTGTTCCTCTCTTATCCCAATTGTACAACCCTCTACTTGATTTACACAAAAGGGCAATGAGGTATTATATAGTCCTAATATGCAATAAATATGTGCACAAAAGTACAATGCTATTGATGTTGCATGCAACCCTCTGATTGTCTTGAATAATGATTTCTATAAATGATTGTTAATGATTCATGTGACTGGGGTTTGTTTTTACATGCAATTTGTTGTATTTGAGAAGTAAAATGACTTTTGGTTGTTGCATTTTTTTTTTTTTTGGTGCTGAAAAGGATAGTACATTTCTATTGTTGTTGATTAAGGAATTCTTAGGAAATGAATGCTGGTCAATTGCTTCCTTACTGTTGATTTCAGTATCTAAAGAATTGTACACAGGAGGCCAGTTCAGAATAAAACCTGTATGATGGATTATTCGTCCCGACAAATGCTTGGATTTTTTCGACACCTTACCCCAAATTTGTGAAGACAAAAACCTAAAAAACAAGGGGCAAAACTGTGTTCCTCTTAACATTTGGTAATGAAATATGTTGACTATTGATAATAAGTTACATCATGTTAAAAACTGAAACGTAATCAGAAATGTGTTTTGTTTTTACTTGTTATTTGCTTGTGCATAGTCAGCGTGAATAGAAGATTGCTTTGCTTTGTTGATTTTGTTGATTATACATATAAACCAAAAGTAGTCAGTATTTGTGACAAAACATGTCTATGTTTAATGCATGTTCCACAATAAATAAAAAAAATTTTTAGAAGAAAAAAAGATATTTGTTAAATTTCTACATGTTATTATACATAATCTAAATTGTATAAAAATACATTGCTTGTTTTCATAAAATGTAAAGTCTTCATGAATCAGCTTTACCTTCAAACATTTTTTCCAGTCATATTTATCTGATTAGTAGCTTGTTGCCTATATTATAGGTATTTAAATATAGTCGAACCTGATCTAATGGCTACCTGTCCAAGACAACCACCTGTATTTTAAAAAAACACTTCCTACTTCCTCCATTGTGTTTTCTTTTAAATGTCGTAATGACACTATCCAAAGTGCCCATCTGTCTTTGACAACCGTTTTTTTCTCCACGACAATGGGTGGCAGTCTTGGACAGATTCGACTATCTGTTTTTTTTGGAAGCTTTGATACAATTGCACATTTTTCCTTCCCAGATAAAAAAAAAAAAGATATTGTTTATCAGATGTCAGCCAAATACAGCCCACCATTCAAATTATATTTAACACAAATTCAAGATAACATATATTCTTCTTCCTTGTTACTTAAAAATTTATTTTTTAGTAAAGCTTGCACTATATAACGTGACCTACTGAGTCATTCAGTGTCTTTAGCTACTTGTGTGTATTGTTTCAATTTCTGTGATGGGAGAATGCTATAATAGCTTTGAATCATGAAGAACTTTTTAAACATTGTTCATTGTTGTTTAACCATCTGGTACGAAGTTCCTGGGGCCCATATAATGATTGTTTTTGTTTTTTCATTGTTGTTTTTACATGTATTATTACTATTTAGTATTATCATTGGCACATATAAGTATCAATAACATTAACTGTCTTATCTCCTTTCTTTCTTTTTTATCTTTCTTTTTGTTTAGCTTATTTGTAACCAGAATTGTGCTGGTTTTTCCCTCCCCTGCATTCTTTATGCACAAAAGTCCTCTACTTGAAATACAAATTATGAAAATGACCACATCCTTTGTTTTGATATGCTTTATATTTATTGTATTTTGTTGCTTTTATAATTATGTCTGAGAACCTGCCACACCCCACTAAACTCTCATGGCTATACTGAATTCACAAGAACTCCCTTTGCCAACCCATTGTGTGACTGTTCTATTTGACATTTTTGGCCGTTTTGAGTTACTTAGACCATGGGGTCAGAAACCAAATGTCCTATCTGCTCTATCAAAATCGTAATGTTATTCGGAGTCATTGTCAAGATATTTAAAGAATTTCATTCGTAAAAGCTTGACATTTTGTGAAACTCAAAATTTTAAACATGAAATTTTTCAAAACTAGGTAATAAGCAGGTAGAACTTTGTAATTCTTGGGTAGCGAGCTATAGGTAGTTATACTGATCAATTACAGATGCAAGGGGGAAGAGTGTTAGGTTACTTATAAATGTTGAGTGTTCATTCATCATTGTTTATGTTTAACGCTGCTAGCTTTCCCCACTGTAAAGTTATTAAGTGGCGGGACCTCTGAATTTAACGACCATCTACCGTAGGCCGCGCCAGATGGGTGGAAAGCCTGTTTTGTGGGAAACCTTCAAAACTCCCCAAAACCACCTAAATTCAGAACGTCGCAATGGGGATTCAAACCTGAGCCATCCGCTCCGTAGTCTGGAATAATACCAGCAGTGCAAGCAGGACGCCCCATGTCCAGTAGGCCTACTTACTTCTGAAATGAAAACAACGCAGCTTTGATTAATCATTGATGCT
>NW_004798004.1:50163-51674 GCF_000002075.1 Aplysia californica | reverse complement strand
TAAGCCTGATTCCCCTTTTGGACGTCTCTGTTGACATCCACCCCTTGGCGTTCATATGACCTTATGCAGTTGCAAGTGTCGTAAAACCTTACTGAACTAAAGTTCTCTGAGCGTCCTGGCCCGCTGCCTTGCTATCATACGCGGACAAAACAAAATAAAAAAGTAAAAAATTGGAAGATAATAATAACATGTTTGTAGTGTGTCCATGACTCAGTCACCAAAATAATTTTTTCATTTGACTGTACGTTTGGTGTTTTGCAGGCGTTCTGGTATGGTTTGCTCCTATCACGCATATGTTGTCCTTACTTCTCCTACCTCTTTTCTTTGTATGTTACTCTCTAGCAACGCCTCTAATCTTCGCAGAGCATTTTTATTTCCTAACCGAGTCGCAAGTACCGTTAAACTAAAACTAAGAGTAAAACTAAAACTAATCTTGTTGAACTCTACTGTGCAAATGAGATCTTAATCATGTTGCAAGTAGGCCTACCGTTAAACTAAAACTAAGAGTAAAACTAAAACTAAACCCATTTTTTAAACTCTACAGTACAAATGAGATGTTCACTTATACATTCCGTATTATCATAACATTTGACTACTGTGTTACAGTCAAGCCCGGCTTTTATGTGACAAATCTTTTATTTAACACATCTAACCAAACGGGTATATGATATAGATCTACAAATTAAATAAAGCATCATTTATTATTTTTTATTTCTTGATTTTTAAAATAGTTATTGTTTGTTTGTCAGAAAATGGTGTAAAAAATAAGACATTCCAACTCAGTTAATCATCGAAAGAGGCTGGCCAATTAACGTTTTAAAACGGTTCTCTTGGTTAGATGCAACATGCAACAACCCCAAAGCAAATTATATTGATGACATCGTATCTTGATAGCTAAACGTCAGTTTCACAAATTTCATAATAACCATTTTCTAATTTTGTTTTTGCTGCTTGGTTTGTGGGATTCATATATGTGTGCGCACAAGGTAGATATAACTATAATATTTCAACATGACTTAATTTGATGATGTTTTGGTAAATATCTATAGTATTTGTTGTCTATGTTTCTTGGATTTTGTATTTTTGTTTTATTCATACATCAAGAAGTTCGTTGTCTTAATTTCTTATGAAGGTTATTCAGTAATATTGTATTGAACAAAATACAAAATAGTTATCCAGCCCACGCCCGACATTGTCTCGTTCGAAAAAAGAAGATAACCCGTGGATTAAAAAAATACCCGTCGTTCACCCCATTTAAATCCCACACGAGTAGGAGTTCGTGATAAAACTACATGTACCACCGAAATGAACATGACACCAAGTGTTTAGAAACTATGCATTTGTCATAGTAGAAGAGAAGATTAGATTGATCTATTTGGAATTCTTTGGTTGGCCCAGTATAGTGTTAGACTTCGAGATAATTGGTAACGTCGGCGTCTTTTTAAAGAAAATACAGCAATGGCACGCACGAATCAGAAAAAAATGCACACACACACACACACACACACACA
>NW_004798004.1:40493-46104 GCF_000002075.1 Aplysia californica | reverse complement strand
CACACACACACACACACACACACACACACACACACACACACACACACACACACACACATCGTTCTCGTTGTCAGCTCGGCTTCAGCTTTGAATGTGTGGGTGTGGGTGTCCGAAGAGACACACAAACGCTAAAGGTGTTATAAATAACGATTCGAGAGTCACACGTTTCTTAAGCGTAAGAAGGTCTTGAGATTTCCATGGAAATAGAAAATCAAGTCAGGTGAAGAGACATAATATACAGTGGAAATGATTGAGTTTTATGGGGGTTTTTTCTTGTTTTTTGTGGGGACATGGCTCTGAATTATCTTCTAGACTGCAGTTACACAGAAGATACTGTTTTTACCCAACTGCAAAGCGTCAACTAGATACACGTCTTACAATAAAATACAAGTTTTCTGAATAAGTTGGTAGATTAAAAAGAAGTTCCTTTGCTCTAATTTTACCATTTTTATGACACGCCCCCTTAGAAAACCCCTCTCTCACAACCTCGTTCCGGATAGAAGGAATCCCCTCTTGCGCATGTGCAGACTGTTATTACACGTCAGTCAATGGTAAAACGGAAACAAACCCACTCCACAATCAGATCGTCATGTCTGTGTCTGTGAAAGACGCCAGTTTGGACTAACCTACATTTCTTCTTTTCATGTTTTATGTTTCTGAGAGACTTATAACCACTATAACATGAGAAATGCCGAGGATATGTATATTATTAATGCTGAGCAGCATTTTTGTTGTTTTGATCAGGTGTGTATAAAAGAAAAAACAGTATTTTCACAAATTCTATCTCGTTGCTTGGGAATCTCCTCAGCACTGTGCCATTGGCTTTAGATCCAGTCAGTTCAAATAGGCCCTACTGCTGGTGGTCGTAGCCCTACCTAGAAATCTAGATCTAGATTAATCTTCTTTGCATGAACCTGGAAACTGTCGATTAGTGTTTCAGGCACCAGTGTTTTAGGGTTAGATGTGACACACAAGTTATGGGGGTAGTGTAGCAAGTCTTAGAACAAGAAGAAGATGAGGATTTGGTTGAGATACGAACTCCTTCAAATTCAAACATCATCCAATGTCAATGAAATGATAAAATTCCAATGGAATAGTGTCTTCTTGTTATTTATTTATATTTGTCTTTTATTTTATTCCCATTTTTAATAAAGAACCATCTCTTCACATCCAGATGTTCACTGTTGAATGGTTGTTTTCTTTTATACAATAGTAAACTAGATTCTAAAAAAGTTGATGGCACTCTAGAAGAGCTACTGCTGCTTTTCAAATGTGATGATGCAAGGTGATCACCCGACCCCACTCGCCATTATCCCAGTTATTAGTCTAGATCTAGATTTGTATCTATCAAACTGGACACCTCAACTAAAGACAGTAAAATAAAGTAAAAATCTCATCTTTTGTTTGGAGTGAGAAACTTTAATACAAGGGGGAATTCTCATAACAAGTCTCACCTTTTGTTCGGAGAACCCTTTCCATTCCTTATGCAGCTTTGTGGCACCATGGAGCCTGCTGAAATAGATCACCGTTAATCTGAAAACAGCGGAATTATATGGAGAAAAAAAAAATCCGAAATTTTTTTTCTCAACTTAGAAGAGCAACTTCTGTAAACAGAAGAAAAAAATCCATTAGATCTAGATCTAGATATCTAGATCTAGAATCTAGATTCTCTAGATCTAGATCTAGATTCTAGTCTCGCAGATTTTTGTTCAAACTCACTCCTCTGTAATAAAATATATTCATATTGACCTGATAGCCTATAAGACATAAATAATTGCAGTGGAACTGAATAGAAAATAGTGACAATGGTGGATGAATAATAGATAATTATAGATAGCATTTGTATATAGTGCATTCCCCGCTCAACAGCAGGCTCTCTATATGCGCTTTACACTATATGAATCTCCTGACTTTCATTTTCATTGTTTTAATTTTAGATGTAAACTTTTTCTATTACACCCAGATTTAGTTTATTTTTAGAATTTAGTACTTTAACCTCGACAAAACTATGTTACTCTCTCCATGTTTGAACCAGTTTAGATTTTATAATATATTCCTAGGGCCTTTTGTTACAAGAAACTGATCTCTGCTATAAATTGTATTAAATTCATTTTGCACCTCCTCCCTTACCCCAGTCTTTTATCGCAGAGATATATGTACATTTAGCGGAGATGGCTTTTAAAAAGGACTTAAAGGACCTTAGTCTTAGGTGCATGGGTCCTTTAGGCTCAGAGTTCCAATGATCAGAGGTTTAATAGGTCCAGGCTTTAACCCTTCTTTAACTGGTCATTTGGTTTGATAGAGTCACCGGAATGTCGCTCCTCAAAAGTCAAAGTTTAACAAGGTAGAAGGACAGTTGTATTGCGGCTGTTTGTAAATTTAAAAGTATGGAAAGCCCTAAAAGGTAAAAAATAATGATGTGTGCTTTATGCTCTTTATTATACTTTATATTTCTTATGACTATTGTAGACTATTTTTAAAAAATCTTGATTTTATTTCAGAGTATCGCACAGTGAGGAAATAGTAACCCAGCAAAGTCAGCCAAGGTCATTGAGCCCAGAATTGGTTGAAACAGTTCACACAAAATTACCAGTCAATGGAGAAACCAGTACAGTTCATGCATCAGAAAGTCTTTCGCAGGCTCAGGTAATTATGCAACTTTTACAAATATTTGTATTACATTTATCTGTGCATTTGTGTGTAAGTTATGTTGTTCTGTCATATTTTAGTTGTTGTGAGTGTCCCTTTTTGATGGAATACAAGAGGGATGATTATTTTTCCCTCTCCCTGTTCTGGGTACATAATTGATCTTTGGGGATCCTGAACAGCTTTCAGTGACAGGCAAACATTCTCGTTATCTGTTCAGGGGGAAATAAACTTCAACCTTGGAGATAGCACTGCTCCCTCTTTACCATCAACGGCTGAGCAGCTAACTCCTACACCAGATGGCGAACGCGTGTTTGTTGTCGCTGCCGGGGCGGGGGGAGCTGCGGCAGTCGTTGTTATCCCTGAGACTGGGGATAAGGAAAGTGGTGCTGCCGACGGAGACAATGGAGGATTAGCAGATCAGACTTCGTCAGGGGAGCCAGAAGTGGTGAGTCCACTTCTTTTTTAAAGTCTAAGTGTTTGGGGGTGTTTAGCCAGTGTGGCGTCAAACTTCTCACCTTCTTCCCTGAACCTTATATCATGAACAACCCTTGGGCCATGCCATTCTTGTCCCCATCCCAAATTGTCAACACTTATTTCAAGCACAGACAAGGCTAGTCTGCCTTTCGTGAACTCAGCAGTTTCAATCCTCAGCATAGGCGACTGAGGATTCCTCTGTGTCTTAATGGTGGAAGCCTTTCTTATTTCATGTCTCCTAAATATCAGTGCTGTCAAAATCTCATAAATTTTTAAGGTCTGTATTTTCCTCTCTCTGATTTAGTTTCAGATGTAGATGTTCCTGACATTTTTAAAAGTTTGGTTGAGATGTGCACATCATAGTGTGAAAATTTCTGTAAAATGGAAGTTACCTGGCTGGATGGATGGGTAATAGTATTACCTGATTGTTTAGTAGTATGGATGGTTGGTGGGTGGTACTGGAAGATACTGCTACTTCTTTAGACTATCTTCCTTAACTTTTTGCCAGTCATTTTACTTTTTCTCAGTATTATGCAAGCAATATAAATATATGCTATGATGCACTCTTGGTCACTTCAAATGTATGAAAAAAGTTGTCATGTTTGGACTTTATGTTGTTTCCACTGTGACAAATAAATTATTTTCATTTATATTTCTTTAGAAAACTGTTATTTGTTGATGGGTGCTCTGGAGTGATCTGCTCTGCCTATTTCTTGTCAGTGTTGTTGTGGTCCTCATCTCTCCCTGGTTACTTGTGGCTGTTATTGTTCTTTTGTATGAGGCTTTAGCATTAATGCAAAAGTACAGACAAATGAAATAAATTGGTACAGAGAACATTTTTTTGTATATGAAACATTCCTTTCATATGTGTCTGGAATTTGTGCTCTTGTCTTGCTTTATTCCACCATTATTTACTTCCCTCAATCCAGACAAGTACACAGGGTTGTACTAGTTCAGACGCCTATCTCATCAGTCATGCTGAGACATTCATTGTGTTGACAGAGGTTTAAACATTTACTGTAAAAAAATGATGATTTAAAAAAGACTTTCTTACCAGTTCATAAGGTGCTGAAAAATAATACTTCTAAAAATGCTGAGTCACTACTGTTTATCTTACTTGGCTCTCGTTTCTACAAAATGAATTCTTCTTGTTTGGTGCACACAATGTATTTTCATTCGTTACTTGTAAAAGATCTTACTTATCTTTAACATTTTATCATCATCATATTGCTAGGGCTCTTTCATTTATAGTGCCTGCCCCAGTGATAATATTGGTGTATTGAATGGTGGTGGGAACGTAACGAGTTGTGTCAAACTTTAATTGTATTATAACTCACTCTACAATTTTATCAGTATCAGTTTGACAATGGATGGTTGATGGGTTACACAAGAAGAGCATCCCATGTTTTTCTTATCTGTCTGTTTTTCGTTTCTATACCCTTTTCAATTTCCATAGCTGCGAATAGATATAATTGTTATATATAGTATATTATGAGCCTATCTTCCTCCTGAAATATTTCAGTTTTTGGTTTGACCGATACAGACAGCATCGCAACCTTTCGTCTCTTACTGGTCGTAAAAGTGTCGATGGGAATGAAATAATGGATTAAAAATTGATTTACAACTGTTCTTTATCCTGAAAAGGTCAAACTACTTTCTTCAGCTTCACGCATGTTGGTCAAGACTCATAGTAAATGCTGGGTCAGGTTGGGAGAGTGTGAGGGAGGGGGCTGAGGACTCACTTGGGGGTGGGGATCACCCTGACAGTGCAGTCTATATAGAGTATTTTAGCCCTCTTTGCGCCGTGACTGTGACTATATTCTTACGGGTCTGATTTAAAAGTACGTGAGCTTCTAGATCCAAGCAATGTTAATCTCGCTGTCCCGTGATCATTTCATCATCTCTGATGAATTATTTATAGTCTGTTGTTTGTAAGAGTTGGTGCTTTGTCACGGTGAATCACAACGGCTTCCACCTGGTTTCTTGGTTGTTGTTTTGTTTTTGCTTTTTTGTCTTTTATTTTTACTTTTTCTTATCTGTAACCGAGACGTTCGCGCTAGTAGGGATAATGTTATTGATAATACTACTACTACTACTACTACTACTACTACTACTACTACTACTACTAATAATAATAATAATAATAATATACTATTATTAAATAATATTAATATTGCCAGAGCTTCGTGCACAATTTACCCTGAATGTGGTGCAATGTTTTGATACGGATAATTTGTGACTCTCGACCGTAGTAAAACAGGTGGTGCAATAGTAAGTTATAGACACTTCCCCGTTGCTCTTAATTGAAAGACCGGGTCACGGGAGTTCAGTTCCCACTTGGGAAAGAAGTCTTATCTGACTGGATTGACTCTCAAAGGCGGAGTCGAAGCACTTTATTCCCCCCGACCTCCACGCGACCCATAAAAGAAAAAAAATCTACCCGGAGGGCGTAAAGCATACAGTCTACATCCATTTGAGATCAGGAGAT
>NW_004798004.1:38589-40053 GCF_000002075.1 Aplysia californica | reverse complement strand
ACCTGTTGTTGCAAGAATTCTTTCGTGCTTTGAGTCTTCCATGCAACCACCGTAAATACGATCGCGACGACATGTACCTGGGTGGTTGGCGGCCGGATGCTCTGGTCTGACATTCTTCTTCTTTTCTATCAAACACCTTTCATTCTTATCTCTTTCCCTTTTTTGTGTGTTTGTTACTCTCTTGTAAATGGGGGTTGGCGGGTGCTCTGGTGTGGTTTGCTTCTTCTTTCCTATCAAACATCTATCGTCCTTACCTCTCCTCCTTTTTTAAAATGTTTGTTACTCTCTTGTAACACCTCTAATCTTCTGGCGCTCATATGACCTTGTCTGCAGTTGCGAGCGCCGTAAAACCTCTACAAAAACGAACTCTCTTGTAACACCATTAGTTACTAAAAACTAAACTGAAATAAGTGTGTGTTCAGTCATGCCACCGCCGTAAATACGACATGTACCTGGTCTGAAGTCAACCAGGACTCAAAGCTGGTCTTGACGGGACCGCCGCTATCTTCCTTCTGGATTTTGTTGGGATTTTTGTTTTATTTTTGTGGTTATAATTTAACGTTTATGTGTTTTTAAAGTAAAAATAAATTATTTCTCTGGGTCGATTTAATGTGACGTCTCATTTTTTTAAAATTGGGCTTGGGTGTACAATGATTCTGTTTGGAGGGTCTTTGGAATGAGAAATGACTGAGTTTATTATTTCGGCGTCTTGATCTTGTTTGAAGAAATGAACTTGGGCCTCACTACTATCGTTGTTTGCCTTAAACATATTGATGACCTTAGTGACTGTAAAAAATCTTATTATCTATCTTTTGATTGTTACCATCTTTTGTATTCTTATGATAACAACACCGCGATTTGCTCGCTGACCGACCTCAATACCCACCATGTTCATGTACTTCAATACCTGCCGTGTTCATATACTTCAGTACTGTACCCAGATCAAAGATCGTGTATAGTAGAGAAGAAGAGGGTAGTAGAGAATCGGTACATGTATTAATAGTCATTGACAGCCCCCGCCATGTCTTTAATTAAATTTCAGCTTGCCTCGGCAAATGAGGGTGCGGTGGCAGAGCCGTTAATGCGCTCGTCTCTTAAGCGGAAAATCCGGGTTCGATCCTCGGTTCGGACGCGGATTTTTTTTCGTTGCCTCCTGCCCAGGCAGCAGTAATTGGTACCTGACTTCGAGTCGGGGAAGTAAAGGCGGCGTGGACAGGTACTGGCCACCCTACCACAATATGCCGAAGTCCCAGGAAGTTGTCTCACTAACAAGGCAATCCCCAACGTCCGGATCGGATGCGGGAACGACTTTTTTACACGTTTACATACGGTCTCGAATCTGGACCTCCCAACGAATCAGCGGACAGCAGTAACCAAGGGTGAAGGCTGCGATCATCGTTGTGACGTGTTTGTCTTGTCCAAGTCTACCTCCCTGTGCTCTCTCTCTCTCTCTCTCTCTCTCTG
>NW_004798004.1:36614-37870 GCF_000002075.1 Aplysia californica | reverse complement strand
CCCTACCCATCTGCCACGTTTTTTCTTGCCTGCGACTTTTCTTGCCTGCGACTTTTTCCTTTGTCCTTCTACGACAGCTCTGATGATTGACGACAATCCCCCGGTACGATAAATTGACCACCCACCGCGCGTGTGACTTATCGCTTATTACACTACACCTTTTGCCCTTTAAATCATGAAGTGACGTGGCCAGTGTATTGATAACGGGATCAACCTCTTATCTCTCCTCATCTTCTGAGAATTTCAGCTTGAGTTCGTCCCAATTTTTTTGCTTCTGATCACGGTTTGATATGTTACATACCCCTCCCCCCCCCCTTACTGCCAAAGAGACAAAAGTAAATCCAGAAAATAAACAGACTAATGACAAAACTCAGCGACGGATAAACAACAACGACAACAAAATATACATACCATAACACCCCCCCCCACAAAAAACAAACAAAAAACCCAATAACAAAAACCACCTAAACAAATCCAAAGTGGGCAGTTGGCGGGTGCTCTGGTGTGGTATACTCCTTCTTTTCTATCAAACATCTATCGTCCTTATCCCCCCTTCTTCTTTTTTATGTTTGTTACTCTCTTGTAACACCTCTAATCTTCTGGCGCTCATATGGCCTTACGCAGTTGCGAGCGCCTTAAGACCTCTACTAAAACTAAAAACTAAGAACAAATCCAAAGCAGCAACAGCAACAGCAACAACAATAAACAGAAATAAGCCCAGCAAACAAAGCAACAAAATACATCGCTGTAACAAAGTGTACCATAGTCCAGTTCATAGAACCTTTTTCAGCCCCAGGAAGAGACTATCATGTTGAAGAATGTAACAAACATTGTCTCAGACTCGTACTCTGAAGATGGAAAGGGAAAGGGGATTTTTTTTTGGGGGGTGACAGACATGGTTTGGGTTTGATACGCCTCTAGGCTTTAATCAATTTTAACTTTCAGGGTTTCAGTACACATTTTGTCACACCAGACGTCGGTGTGCCAGGTGGCTAAGAAGTGTACAAAGTGAACGTGATGGAATACGGAGTGAAGCGATTCTGCGTGTCAACGTGCGCTCGCCAAAAGATAAGATCAGGTATTATGTAATGTACGCTATCGATCCACTGCTGGAAGAAATTAAAATTGTGCTTTCACCGGATTTGGAGACAGAAAGATATTTGGCATCATGTCAACACATATTACACCCCCCTCCCCGTTCTGACTCTCTCTCTCTCTCTCTCTATCTCTATCTCTCTCTCTCTCTTCCTCTCTCT
>NW_004798004.1:35348-36514 GCF_000002075.1 Aplysia californica | reverse complement strand
AGAGAATAACATTTTTCCGTCACTACTCGGATCGAACCCGGGACCTTTGAATGAGAGGCCCACCGGACCCGAACGCTACGCAAACTGCCATTCGGTTGACAGTAAGTTTACAACTGAGAACTGAGCTGATCTCACAAACATGGCCGACCGTCGTCTGAAGCGGCTTCACGTTACGCGACTCGCGGCCTCTCCTAATAATAGTTACTCCAAGAGACGAACGCATGCAGTGTGATATAATGCGTCCTTCTTCGTTCCTTTTTTTTTCCTTCAACTTCCCCACCCACCTGTATTTTTTTCAACTGGCGTGTGTAATGTTGCCAGTGCTGTTGGCAAGAGTCATGGGTTCGAATCTCTCGAAGGGAATGTATACTTTAACCGAGTTCTCTCTCCATCTTGCTGCTCGGATGTAACTTTCCTCTCCAACTCCCATTCCTCAGTCGTGGGTGGTTGGCAGGTGCTCTGGTGTGGATTGATTCGTCTTTCCGATCTAACATCTATCGTCCTTATCTCCCCTCATTCTTTTTTTGTGTTTGTTACTCTCTTGTGACGCCTTTAATCTTCGGCACTTATATGACCTTATTGTGTTGCAAGTGCCGTAAAACTCTTACTAAAACTAAACCTCTCCCACTCCCATAAATGTCTTAGTCCTTGTTGGCGCTGGCGGGCAGGGCGAAGCAGCCCGCCTCGTAGATGGTGCACGTTGTGTCCATATGAACGTGAAACATTTTAATTTGCAGCAAAGTTTACCGTCTTTCATTGACATTTATTTGTCTGTGTTGGAAGCGAGAAAAAATAAGAATGGTTAATCCTTTAAAAAAAAAAATTCAAATGAGACTGAGCTGCGTATATATCTTTGGTGTCGCTATAACCCGTATAGTAGCTATAACCCGTATAATAAATGTGCGTATCTTGTTCTTTTCTCTGTATCTCCTGCTGCCATCCGCTGTTTAATGTTTGTTATTGTTTAGGTCGTTGAAAAATAATGAGAAACGAGGCGTTTAATTAATTAAAAGCACCACAATAGCTTTGTTGTTATTCTGCTGTTCTCTCTATCTCTTTTAATCCAACTTTTTAATTTTTGAAATGGGGCAGGAAATGGAAAGGGTGGGAAGGATAAAAGGGGAACTTGGAAGACCAAGAGGAAAAGGGAACGATAAGAAGAGTGG
>NW_004798004.1:32972-34141 GCF_000002075.1 Aplysia californica | reverse complement strand
CCCCCCCCTCCCCCGTCGCTCCCTCTCAATAGACAAACAAACAATTAACAAACGAACAAACATCCGTTCGTTCTACCCCCACCCATTTTCTTCCCCCGAAAGAAGAAAAAGAAAGAAAAAAGACAAATTGACTAACGGACCGACCTTCAAACTACACTGTAAATTAAGGGCAAAAAAAATGTGATGATATTCACACCCCGAGTCTCAGTTTTACGACCGTCAAACGCACTGTCCACGTCCATTGGCCATTGGCACTGTTGTTCACAACTACTTGTGTTTTTCCAACTGAACTTTACTGCGTGGGCGACCCAACAGCTGGTACACAATTACATGTATTGTACCTTCGCGCCGTTCAATAATAAAAGATGGATGCTGTGTTGGAAGTTTCGTATGTGAATATGTTTGTAAATACACGTTGCATAAATTTCCAGCAGGGACAATTATTATAATAGAGTATTATCTTATCTAATGTGACGTGTTCACTTCACTCGTTTGGATGACATGCTTATCTGTCTTTTTGTCCTTCGTCGAAATTGCTTTTTCCCTCTCCTCTCTCTCCCTTGTCTGCACAAATTGAATGAGAGGTTTAGGTATTGGCATCATCGCTGTTGTGGTTGGGCAGTTCTCCGTCGTACTCAGAGGACCTGCGTTCGATTTCAGCGTGGGGAGAAATTTTATCGAGCATCTTTGTCTTTCTGCTGGGACGTTGTATCCTTCTTAACTCACAAGCAGGGTCGAAGCCTACCTTCCAAATAATGTAAATCTTCGGCACTTATGTGACCTTATTGTGTGGGGGTCATCTTTTGTATGTGTTCTGTTGTGTTATTATCTCGCGATAATGAATACAATGGCAAGGCAAGGCTCTTTCCTCCCAATCAACGCGGGTCTGGTCGTTGTCACGGCGAGAAAGGGAGATAAATGACATGTCCTCACCACAGTGGAAATATTATAAGCAGGCATGCATGTGGACGCGGCTCGTTGGAGGAATCTCTCCGTCTCTCAGAATTTTACACGTGTACATGTTTTATTTATAGTAGGCCTATAGAATTTTGCGCTGTCTGTCGGTTTCTCTCCATCTCTGTCTCATGTCTCTCTCCGAGTTACTACGCAGTTGCCATCAGCTTCCTTAGTGTGTCCTCTCTCTCTCTCTCTCTCTCTCTCTCTCTCTC
>NW_004798004.1:27264-29024 GCF_000002075.1 Aplysia californica | reverse complement strand
CTTTTTGTGTTTGATACTCTGTTTTGACACTTTTCAATCTTCGGTATTTCTATGGCCTCATTGTGTTGCAAGTGCCGTAAAACTCTTACTAGAACTAAACTTCCATGCTGTATTGGTTTGTTTTAATGCTTCGCAGGAGTTCCAATTACAGTTTCAGAGAGCATTAACCGTTTTTTAACATGGCACGTGAATTATAATACCTGGCGGGTGGTAGAACAGGCGGTTTGATTGACCTTTCAGATCTGAATTCTAAGCTATCCCTCTGCTTTAGAGCGCTCCGATAGCTTGTACAGTCGGTGTCATGCTGGAATGATTGAATGGGACGTTATTAGAATTTGGGGTTTTTAAGGTTCACAAACCCCACACGTCTAGGTCCTGTTATAGATGGGCGAGTTTAACGGATCCCGCTTCTTAAATTTACCCTCAGTGTTTTTAGGGGTGTTAGAACTTGCCCTGGTATGATTTGTATAGTTGGGTTTGTGAATTCGACGTCTCTGTGTGCGATAATACGAAGCCTTGTCATTCCTGAAGAAAACTCACCAACCAACTCGATTTCCAAAAAATGAATGCTTACTTGTGCGATTTCAAGTTCCCACTTTGGTGGGATATTTTATGTTTTGTAGCCTACCTTCTTCTTCCTGTTGGCATGAAGTGTTCTGTTGGATTGGGCGGTACGCGCCTTCGATGGGTGGTTGGCGGGTGCTCTGGTGTGGTTTGCTCCTTCTTTCCTATAAAAAATATATCGTCCTTGTCTCCCCTCCTTCTTTTAATTTTGTATATGTTTGTTACTCTCTTGTAACACCTCTAAACTTCTGGCGCTCATATGACCTTATGCAGTTGCGAGCGCCGTAAAAACCTCTACTAAAACTAAAACAAACTCGTCTTCGTAAAGAATTTAGATTGCGTCGATGGGGGTGTAAACCATTCACAATGACATTACCGTACATATATTTTTTTTCTTTTTTTTCCCCGTCTGGACATGTTCACAAACTAGACAACATCAAACCGGTTTTCCATTTTGCTAAGTTGATATCATGCTGGAGTATGAAACAACATGCACTGGTCCGAACCCCTTGTTCGGATGTTCTTGAACCATGGTTGTATGTGGGGGTGTAACTTGTAAGGGCTCTCCACCGATTTGACTTGGTCCTATCCTATGGGAATACACTATACACCTTGGATTTGGTGGTCCTGCCTCTTTAAAAAAACAAAACCCAAACCAACAACATGAATAAAAAACAAAAACAAAAAATTAAGAAAACCAAAATAAAGCTTTAAAAAATTAGAGGCTTGACTTGGGACGTTGAATGAATGCAGTTACAAAATGATACAAGAAAACGCAACCCAATAACCAGCTGGAAAAGACCCAACAGCTTGTCCTGTATAATTAAAAAAATGCACAAAGACCTGAGAGTGGTGAGAGCCTAGCCCGTCCCAACCCCGGGGGAGTATGAAGAACGTCAGTCAAATCATGACGTTAGGCTGGATTGACTGACACCGTCGATGATTAGATATCAGGTTACCTTTGCTGTACGGTCTGTGCTTATCGATGTTTTCTCTTTTTTGTTCGGGTGTGATTGTTGTTGTCTTAGTGTATTTTGTTTCTCAGGCTCATCACTGTAGGGGAGGTGAAAGGATCGATATTGTCTTCGTGGGTGGATATGTGTGTTTGTGTGGTTCGTGTGTGTGTGTGTGTGTGTGTGTGTGTTTGTGTGTGTGTGTGTGTGTGTGTGTGTGTGTGTGTGTGTGTGTGTGTGTGT
>NW_004798004.1:25006-27164 GCF_000002075.1 Aplysia californica | reverse complement strand
TAATGCTGTGCATATAGTGCGTTTTTTTCTTTTTTTTTTTTAGAAAATCGAAATGCGCAGATAAATTACGCTATTTATTATTAGTAGTAGTAGTAGGAACAGTGCATATTCTATGTTTCGTTTTGCCTTCTGTAGATCCGAGTGCGTGTTTTTATTGTTGACGAAGTGTTGATTGAAACCACCAGCAGCGTTGCATTGTCTTACCTTAATCTATATTACATTCCCGCTAATTCAAATAGCATCCTAGACCTGGATTGTTGCTAATTTTTAGATGATTATTTCATCTCTCGTGTTCGTGGGTTTTGTTTTTGGGTGTGTGGTGTGTGTGTGTGTGTGTGTGTGTGTGTGTGTGTGTGTGTGTGTGTGTGTGTGTGTGTGTGTGTGTGTGTGTGTGTGTTTGTGTGTGTGTAAGGGTGGGTGGGTGTGTAAAAATGCGTTTTCTTTATTTCTGTTAAAGGACAGTTGGGGCTTTGGCTATTTCGTTTTTATTACTTACTCTTTTTTTTCCTAATGGTTTTGTCTTGACATCTTTTTATTTGTCTTTTTCTCGTGTATTGCTTTTGTTTTGACTGTTTTGACTTTTTTTCTTCTCGTACATAAAGGAATGCTGAACGCTATCATGGCAATATAGTTATCTCTAAATTTACATATTTCCTGGCGCTGAATGATCGTGTTCGTGTCGATATGTGTCTGCTGACTGTCTCAAGACAGCGCGGGTAGTTTGAGGGCGTCACTGGTAGACCCTACTTATGTACCCTCCCGCTGCTGTTTCATCGTAATTTGTCTGCTTTTCTCTTTCCAAAAAGTAAACTATCGTACAAACAACGACTATAACTTTCTTATTCATACATATCTTTCAATTCTGTTTTCTTCATCTGAAACTGTGGGTGATTGGCGGGTGCTCTGGCGTGGTTTGCTTCTTCTTTCCTTTCAAATATCTATCTCCCCTTCTTCATGTTTATGTTTGTTACTCTCTTGTAACACCTCAAATCTTCTGGGCACTCATATGACCTTATGCAGTTGCGAGCGCCGTAAAACTCTTATTAAAACTAAACTTCATCTGAAACATAGTGGGTGATTGGAGGGTACCACTGACAAGTCCTACTTCTTTACTTTCCCCTCTGCCGTTTCTGTCTGTCTTTCTGTCTTACTTTTCCCCCACACTAAATGACCATTATTGTGTCGATGTGCTTGTCTTTACTCAAACAAACAAACAAACAATCTGCTGCTTCTTCTTTACTATGAAACATCTATCGTCCTTATCTCGCCTTCTTTTTTATGTTTGTTACTCTCTTGTAACACCTCTAATCTTCTGGCTCTCATATGACCTTATGCAGTTGCGAGCCCCGTAAAATCTCTACTAAAACTTTAAAAAACCCAAAACGATCTGAAGCGTAAAATGGCTGGGGAAAGTAAGCATACTATGAAGAAAGCTAATTAACCGTGTTTCCGATTTGTGTATGATGGCTTGAAATGTTCGGCGGCAATATTGCCTTTGGTCTGCTGCTGCTCGGGCATAATTTACGTCATGTCTACTTTTCGTCCTTGGAGATTTAATAAGCACCCCCCTCCCCCGCCCCTCATGGGGCCACGGTGTATTATACCACGTCACCGACCACTTTACGTGTTTACTGTGTGAAGAATCAATAGATTTGAACCGTAAGCTGCTGAAAAACACGTCCATTCCCTCTGTTGTCAATATTACCAAGTTGTACTTTATAAATCCAACGAGAAAAGAACCCACAAAAGCGTGAATCAATGTGGTCGCCATGTTTGTGATCTTATCATCTGTGACAGACGGAGAATATTGTGCAGTGATTTGCATATTTTGTTTGTTTTGGTTGTTGGAGTTTTACAGCGTTCGCCGAATTGCATAATATTTTATACTGGGTCTGTCAAGTGGATGGTAGAAATTTGTGAATTGAATGACCGTTTAACTTTAGCCTCATTTGTTTCTGTTATGATAAAAAGGGCAATCTGTCCCACACAAGTAAAGACAATTGTAAAGGTACTGTCGTCTTCTATCTGTTTGCATTCTTCTGTGTGTCTGTCCTTTCTCTCTCTTTCTCTTTCTCCCGCTCTCTCCTTTTTTCTTTCTGTCGGTCTTTCTTCTTCGTCTTTCTCTCTCCCCTCACTCTGTGAACTGTGAACTCCCCCC
>NW_004798004.1:19524-20639 GCF_000002075.1 Aplysia californica | reverse complement strand
CTGACTGGCCTCCGCGTGGTGTGACAATGTTGTGTTGTGACGACCGAGGCGCGGGGGATGTCGGGTCTGGAACGGTCCAACCTAGGGCTGAGCAATGAGTCGCTTTAGCAAAATCCGGATAATGATGTTAATGCACCTCTTCGGCAAATGTGTTATGAACCGCTTCGGCAGATGGGTAAGAACCACTTCGACAAGTTATGGGTGTACTTACTTTGACAAACGGGTTAGGAAAGAGAGTTGAAAGTCTAAATTCAAATGATGTTTCATTGAGAATCATCCGGTTATCCAGATAGGTTATCCGGATTCTGCCCACCACTGGTCCTACCAGAGACCCAACCAAACTCCACAGGCCTGAGAAATATTTATTATAATCATTTCCACAGCCTTCAGACCACAGCTCTGACCTGATATAATGTAGGCCTGTCGCCGTTCTGGGGGAGTGTCCCCTTGTGGCCTTCTGGCTGGACTGTTAAACCGTTTGTGGTTGTTAACCCTTTTGTCGTTGTTTGCCCTTTTGTTGGCTATGCGCTCAGAACAGAGCTGTATATAGTGGCAAACGGCTCGCTCGAGTTGACGAGAGTGTAGAGACGCTGAGAAGGTGGGGGTAGTAATAGTAGTACATGTAGTAGTAGTAGTAGGAGGAGGAGGAGGAGGAGGAAGAGGAGGAGGGGAGAGAGAGAGAGAGAGAGAGGGAGAGAGAGAGACAGAGAGAGACAGAGAGAGACAGAGACAGAGACACAGAGACAGAGAGACAGACAGAAATTGTAATATTGATTTTAAATACATGTATTATAAAGTGATTTCAGTAGTTTTGATGCCGCGCCTTTCAAAGCATAATATAGAGATAATAATATATGGATATTGGGTTTGGAATAGTCCCCCCACAGTCCCACAGCTATGACCTGATACAATGTAGGCCTGTCGTGAGTTCTGGGGGAGTGTCCCCTCGTGGCCTTCTGGCGGGCTTGTTAACCCTTTGGTGGTTGTTAACCCTTTGCCCTTTTGCTCGCACTTCGCACGAAAGTTTTACAGACCGTGTCAGGTGGCTCGCTCTGGTTGTCGGGAGTGTTCGAGACGCCGATATTTTTTGTTTGTGAGGGGGGGGGCAGGAGAGA
>NW_004798004.1:16955-17862 GCF_000002075.1 Aplysia californica | reverse complement strand
CACCGGCGCGCGCACACACGCACATACACACATTAACGCCCCTCACAAAATCTTTTTAAAAAATCACCTCACACACACTCTTTTACTCATGCATACACGCGCTGGCACTAACACAAACCCAAAGTGCCCGTAACCGTTTATAGTGGTAAGTACGTGCAGGAAGTGCACTGTTAAAAAATTGTTGGGGAGAATGTTCATCGTGTATCTCGGTCTTTCTGCTAGGACGCTGTATCCCTATTAGCCCGGCTTGGCTCTGACAAGCAAGGTCGAAACCCGTCTCGCCCGCTAAATCATCTAAATTGTATCGATGTTGGCGTAAAAACAGCTACCAAAACAACAACAACAACAACAAAAAAACCCAGAAAAAAAGAAAGAAATTCAGACGCGTGAAAACTCGCATAGATAGTTGCCAGCCACGAATCAATAATTGTCTGTATGCCCGCATGTGCGCAATACATTGTTGATCGAGCTGCCCTTAAGTTTGATTAGCTGTGTTTGGTCTGTTCTCCGGCCACCGGGAACCCCATGCAAATAGGCGGGGGGTCGGTCAGCACTGGGCGGGATTAATTTGCGCCATGTAGCGAGCGATGAATAATTATAATGTGCTTGGTGGTTCAGAGAGCTGTTAAGTGAGATGTTAGGCTCAGCTTTAAAAAAAAATAAATTATGACGTTTTTGTTATGTTTCAACACAACTTCCATTTGCTTCTTTTTTTCTGTCTGTTTGTCTTATTGATAGGGTTTGCAGAGGGGTTAATCTGCGCCATGTAGCCAGCGATGAATAATTATAATGTGCGTGGTGGTTCAGAGAGTTGTAAAGTGAGATGTTATGCTCAGCTTATTTTTTAAAAAAAGACGTTTTTGTTATGTTTCAACACAGCTTCCACTGATTGGGAGGTTGGTCGGGG
>NW_004798004.1:10915-13642 GCF_000002075.1 Aplysia californica | reverse complement strand
AACCTTTACTTAAACTAAATAAATCATATAGAAAATGGGGCCTTCGATCGTGCATACCAGAGCCGACACGGCTGAAAAAGATACAACGTCCCAGCAGAAAGACCGGGATACTACTTGATTCTCCCCAACATGGACATGGAACTCGGGTCCTTTTGTGTGCGACAATAAAGCGCCTGACTGCTACGCCACAGATGCTGGATTGTCCTTTTTTCTTTTCACCACAATGTGACAGTTTGCACATAAGGGCTACTGAATATGGAATAGTTATTGGTTGGTTCCGTTGGTTTTAAACATGCTCACAAAATACCCCGAGCTTGAATGACGTGTGGTCGAGAGTTTCAAGCCCTGAAGCTTTTGCATTCGGACGCAGGATCTTTTGTACCTTACCACACACTCGCTACTTATTATTTAACACAGTAATTGTTCAGTTTATCATAGAATTATTGTCTTATTAGCATAATATTCGTGAAACACGTACATTAACTTTATCCCAGCGATACTTATTATTCGCTTTTGTCGTAATCTCTGCTTTGCGCTCTGAAACGTTTGTCATTACATGTACTCTCAAAAGCTGCTCAAAACTAGCCAAAATCAGCCAACCGGAATCAAAACTTTTTTTAGTGGATGCTTTCCAGCTATTGATGTACGGGGGGTACATCACTTTATGTACCCCTAGCCCCTCTCACTTTATGTACCCCCCCCTCCCCGTAACTCCCACCCCCTTTAAAAAATGGTCCTGAAGAGCACTTTAATCTGATAGGAATACATAATATATTTTTGTGCCGGTAAAGTTGTCTGCCAATTCAAAGGTTGGCTTGTCTTACTGTTCTTGGAATGAATTACTTCCGTGATCCTCTCAGTCATCAGGTCTCGCCCCTTCTCTGCATGGCGAAATTAATTATTGTCTAGTGATGGCGTAATTAATTATTGTCTAGTGTAAGTAAAGAGGAGCGCAAAGACACAATTGTGACAATAGCGACCGCTGAGTGCATGGAAAATGCCGGGCAGACAGAGGAAAGAACCGAAGTAGGACTTTATTTACCAGTAGTGCCTTCCAACATTACACCGTTGTTGTACAGTCGAACCTGCTCTAACGGCCACCTGTCCAAGACAATCACCTGTACAAACGATCTCTTCCCGTTTCCACCTCATGTTTAAAAAAAAATATATATCATGATGGCACTGAAGAGATTGCGAGTTCGGGGGTTCGAGCTCGGTCCGACGTTGTGTCCGTGGGTAAGGCATTTTATACACACATTTTCCATTTGGTTCAATCCTTTCGGAGAGGACGTCAAACTCGGAGGCCTCTTAGTAAACTAATGATGTTGATAAGGGCGTTAAACCTATACCATTTCGCCATTTTTTATTTACACTGATTGTGACGTTCACCTGCCAAAGACAACCACTTTCCTTCTTGACAGTCGGGGGCCGTCTTGGGCAGTTAGTTTCGACTGTAGTCGGATATACTTATGTATCGACCACGAGCACACCACCTGTGACACAAGTTAATGAGCTGGCCTCTGAGGCTTAATGTGACGTAGTATTTGATAACTCACAAACGAGTACACCCTGACCCAGATCCATTCTAATCGGGTTTGGTGACGGCCGTCGGCTGCCGTCATAGCCTGGCAATGCTGAGAACGCGCTGTTATTGAGAATTTAACTAGACCACGATCAGCTGATCGCTTTGAGGCTATACGTTCTTATACTCTGAGCGTCTAGCTTTGAAGGCTATAGAGGTACAAACACACTTGTTTTAGGCAAAGCTGACGAAACGCCTTTTTTCTGCCACCGACTGTAAAAAAGGCGTTTTTGTCAGCGAACATCTAAAAAAAAAAGGCGTTCTTGTTAAAACGCCTTGTGCAAGGCAAAGCTGACAAAACGCCTTTTTTCGTGATTATTTGTTTATTTCTCAAAGAAAATAAACAACATTTATGTTGTATATAGGGAATGACATTCTGATAAGGGTGCGAGTTCAAACGTTGATGTGCTGTGCAAAGTTGTTGAGATATTGTAAGAAAACCGAAAATCGTTGATTTCTCGAAACTGCTCTGGACAACAAAAAAAGGCGTTTTGTCAGCTTACGGCAGAGCAGTACTTGGGCAATGTGTGTGTGTGTTTATACACTCGGGCGCGGATGTGCACATGTAAGCGAGTGCGGGTATTGGGTATGCGTGTTGGTTTGTTCGCGTGCGCGCGTGTGTGTCCATCTGTCTATGATCGTGTGTTTGTATTGTTGCCGAGGCTGTCAGGTCGGCGTTGGACTGGTGGCCGGATGTGGAGGTCGGGCCGAGCTGCCATCTGACACAGCTGTGATCCCACGCATATGCACATGCTGCTGCTCTGTGGAAGTTAAGGGAGGAATTGTCTCCTCGTTACCATGACCCTCCACCTCCTATCCGGGCATTCCTCTCTCCCCCTCTCTCTCTCTCTCTCTCTCTCTCTCACACACACACACACACACACACACACACACACACACACACTCAATCAATTTGCCATCTCTTCTGTTCTTTATCAGCCCTCCTTTTCCTTTTCTCTCTTTCTTCTCTTTTTTTTTCAGAGTCAATTTTGTCCCCTTTCCCCTTCCGCCTCGACCACTTTCCCTCTCCTCCTTTCTATCTCTCTATGTCTCCCTGTCGCTCTCCCCCCTCCATTCTTTTTCATCTCTCTCTTTCTTCTTCTGTCTCACACCTATATCCCTCTCCCATCCCTTCTTTTTACCTC
>NW_004798004.1:4838-10079 GCF_000002075.1 Aplysia californica | reverse complement strand
GAAGGAGAATGTGTTATAGTTATTAAATAAATAAAAAACCCAACTCGCGCGAGATGTTTAGAACTTAGTTGCGTTTTCTTTGTTAGCTTGCTTGTTTGCTTGTTGTTGGGTTTTTTTCGTTGTTTTTTTTTGTTTTTTGTTAAGACATTTTTTCGGATATGTGTCAAGGAATTCACGCTTCTTTGAGACTTTGGGTCGGAAACTCTTCTTTCAGAATAACTGCACTTTGTTGGAAGGGGTGTAAGCGGCGCTAAATGTAGTTAAAACAGTAATTACTAAGTAGGTTGCTGTGGTAATGGTTATGCTATTAAATTCTTTTCAGTCCTATAACAAAGTAGGTCAAGGGGATTTGTTGCCATTGCAGTTTCGTAGAAGTCATTGGATCAGTTGTACAGAAAAAAAAGAAAAAAAAGAGAAGAAAATAGATCTAAATGAAATAAAAGAATAACAATTGAGTTACATTTTAAAAATAGGTTAATGAGCTCCATAGGGAGTGTGTGTACTGATATAGATATCTAATATCAAAGCTTCACATAACGTAAATCATTATTATTGCACGATAGATCGAATAGCTTTGGGCAGTGTGTTACTCCGTGTATATTGGGGCCTGTCGACACAATAACGGCCATATAGTACATGTACTTTTGGAAATAGCAGTGATTTTGGTTTATTTCTACTTTCCCGAAGTACTTCCGCCAAAGGCATAGTCACCAGCGACACCAGCGTCTGTGGTGTAGCGGTTAGGCACTTCACCGTCGCATGCAGTAAACCCGAGTTCGATTCTCGAGTGAGGAAATTTTGTTATCGTGTGTATCTCCATATTTCTGCTGGGATGCTGTATCCCTCTAAGCCCGGCGTAGGCCCTGACAGGCAGGGTGGAAGCCAGCCTCCTAAATAATCTAAAGTGTCTCGATGTCGATGGAGATATAAAAGAACATACATTTAAATAAATAAATAAATGAATGATTGAATGAAGGGTTGAATTAATGAATGAATGAATGAATGAATGAATGAATGAATGAGTGAAAAAGTAAATAAATGAAAAATTAAATGAATGAATGATTATATTAGACTAAAAAAATACAGATTCTACAAAGAAAGCGTACTAGTCAGACAAATCATGTCATACTTACAAAGAGAAATCTATGACGTCATACAAATAAGCATTCCATAACTTATCACCTCATGGTAGCACCTGGGTTTTTTATGCTAAGATTAAACTCTCTCTCAAGGACACCCCCTAGTAGCTACCCATGTAGAAGCTGTTGTCACTTGACACTGCTTGAAATATTTCGTGACAAAGATCGCGGATTACCTGGTGATAATGAGATAAAACGGGATTCCGGGCCCACCATCCCCAGTTTCTCATCCGATGACGTGTTAAAGTTAAAGAAAGGAAGAATCGATTGGGTGGTCGACCTTTGGAAGAATCGTGCGGCAATTGTTGTATATTTTCAACGTATCTTGTGTCTAAAATGGGTTTTTGGATATAATATATTGTATAACTGAACGTGTTTTCTCTGTGTGTATTGTATAACTGATAAAGATTTTGAATGCACAATATGTAACTAGGAGGGATTTTAGATGGGGTTTGGTGAGTTTCAGTGAGTTTTGTCAGTGAGTTTTGTTTGTGAGTTTCGGTGAAAAGACACACCGTAACAGTGTGATTTTAGATGTAGTATAGAATAACTAAGGGTTTTTTAGATGCAACACAAAACAGTGAGATTTAAAATGTATAATAACCGAGAGGTTTTAGATGCAGTGTGCACTAGTGTAGCTGATGGGTTTTGGATACAGTGTGTAACTGAGAGGCATTTAAGGTGCAGTTTATAACTATGGTTTTTTTAAATCTTTTATAAATGAAAACTGAGAAGGATTTTAGATGCAACATAAAACAGTGGGATTTCCGAAGTGGCCTTTACGATATCAGAGAGGTTTTAGATGCAGTATGTATTAATGTAACTGAAGGGTTTGAGATACAGCATGTAACTGAGGGGGATTTTAGGTGTAGTTTGTAGCATTGGGATTTTATATGTAGTATATCATATCTGAGGGGTTTTAGATGCAGTATAAAGCAGTGTGATTTTTAGATGTATATGATAAGAGAGCGGTTTAGGATGCAGTGTGGAACAGTGTTATTTTAGATGTATGCCCCCCCCCAAAAAAAAACAACCCCAAAAAACCCCCAGGAAGGTTTTAAATGCAATAATAATATAATGTATTAATGTAGGGGGGGGGGGCTTTTAAATATATATAGGTCGTAACAGAGAGGGATTTTAAATGTATTAACCTGAAAGAAATTCTATCTTGTGGACAGGTATGTTTGTTGTATCGTGTATCTAAGTCATAACACTGAATCAACGTGTCGTGTAACTGAAAGGAATTTTAGATGTAGAACATTACTGGATGACATTCGAAGTGTACTGCTCATCTCAAAGGAATTTGTTTGGTATTGTGTGTCAGTCAAAGTCATAACAAAACGTTACTGGTTGTTGTAATGTGATAGATTGGCGTTACTGGGCTAAGTGTACACTGACCTGGTCCGGATCTCGGCGAGAGAGCTTGAGGGAGGGGCGATCGATGCCGCCTGGATGTCTCTGAGGCAGAAATCTGACGATGTATTTCTTTCCCAGGCTGCGATAAACTGTGAGGATTCTACAAACACAATACGGATTACGTGTGCAATGTTGTTATAATATGCATGCAATACAGTACACACACTTACAAATAATATGTGAGGAACGTTTTGGATGCTATTTGTGTAATAAAATACACCATAAACACGCGTGAGGAACATAAAATACACACATGCAAACACGAGGAACATTTTGAATATTTATACGTGTACGATATAATACTCTCTCTCTCTCTCTCTCACACACACACACACACACACACACACACACACACACACACACACACACACAAACACACACACTCAAGTGAGAAACGTTTTTGGGTATTGCACGTGCTGTAAAACACACTTACACACACTTTAACGCGAGGAACATTTTGGATACCATCTGGTGCACGAACGAACTGCGCTTGTGAGTTGCGGTGGACAGTGAAACAGTGACTGTGGTAGTAGTGGTGGGAGGAGGAGGAGAAGGAGGAGGAGGGAGAAGAAGGAGGAGGAGGGAGAAGGAGGAGGAGGGAGAAGAAGAGCATGAGGAGAAGGAGGATGGCGTTGTTGCTGTCGTCCCCCGTCCGTGTGGCAGAGGCGCCACTGAAAGTGTTCCTGGTGGCCGTCTGTCTCGTCGTCATTGACCTCTCTATGAACCCGGTGAGTCTCCCGATAAATGGTCTCTTTTTGAGAAAATCGAAGGTAAAGTTTTTGTTTGGACCCTTGTTCAGTTTCTTAAAAAGACGAGGAGAGTTTTCTCTATAACCAAACAAAATATTATACACGCTAATGTAACCAAATTTTTTCTATAGATAGGGCAATGCCCACTTTTAGTGTAGGTCAAGATTTCTGGAAACCCCCGAAATCTGGGTTAGCCCGCTTGTCCTTAAAAGCGACCAAATGAGGACAGGGAAGTGAGGAAATTGTCGCGGGTGGGTGATTGGAGGGCGCCACTGGTAGATTCCACTTCTTTTCTTGCTTTCCCTCTGTTGTTCCTGTCTGTCGTCTTGCCTTTTCCCTGTATGCGCTAAATGACCGTTGCTGGTGTTTTGAGGGCGCCAATGGTAGGTCCTATTTCTTTTCCTTCCCTCTGTTGTTTCTATCTATCTGTCTTGCTTCGTGAGTGGTTGGTAGGTACTCTGGTGTGGTTTGCTTCTTCTTTCCCATCAAACATCTGTCGCCCTTATCTCCCCTTTTTTCTTTTTTTAATATGTTTGTTACTTTCTTGTAACCCCTCTATTCTTCTGGCGCTCATATTATGACCTTATGCAGTTGCGAGCGCCGTAAAACCTCTACTAAAACAAAAAATGTCTTGCTTCTTCTATGCACTGTATTGTGACCGTTGCGGTCGTTTGGAGGGCGCCAGTGGTTGGTGCTACTTCTTTTCTTTCCTTCTGTTGTTCCTGTCTGTCTGTCTGTCTGTCTGTCTGTCTGTATGTCTGTCTAGTTTCTTCCGTATGAACCGTTGCGGGTTTTATGGAGGGCGTCAATGGTTGTTCTTACTTCTTTTCTTTCTTTCTGTTATTCATGTCTGTTTTGCTTTTTCCCTGTACCGTATGACGGTTATTGTGCCGATGTGCTTCTCTTCGCTCCAACTCCAAAAGAAAAGCATCTTTGTGAAAAAAGGGCGTATGGCTGTTGTTTGAACCGGATCTCTTGCGGATCGTTGGAGGGTGCCACCGGTTGTTGTTGTTGTTGTTGTTTTCGGTGTTGTTTTTTCCCCCGTTATTTTCGTCGTTGTTGTTCCATTAACCTTCGAGCGTGTGCTCCTCGGCCTATTGCCATGCCATATTTTAAAAAGTGGTGGGTCTTCGACATATTATTTTGTTTTTTGCTGCTCTGGTACCACCAGTGGGTCCTACTTCTTGTCGTTCTGCCTGTTGTTTCTGTCTCTGTGCCTTACTTTGTCCTTGCACTAAATGACCGTTGTTGTGTCGATGCGCTTCTCTTTACTCAATCTCAGCTGAACCACCGGCACCTATGGGATCACGGTTAGGCGTTTGCGTTCGCAAGCAGAAGGTCTGTGTTCAATTCCCTTGTGGGGGGAGAGTTTTTATCGAGTACCTCTGTGTGTTTTTGCTGGGACGTTGTAATGTTGTATCTCTTCCAGACTGGGTTGGCCCTGACAGGCCGGATCGAAACCCGCCTCCTTAATTTTTTGGACTAATTATTCTTCGATCGCCTTTGTCCATCTTTTCCTGGGCCAGCCTCTTCCCCTGTTTCCGTTTGATTTCTGGTTGTGTGCTGTCGCTGCTGTACTGTTTGGTGGCAGTCTAGATTGACGCCTAAACCATGCATTTCGTTGTTCATCATTATACACATGTGCATTTTAATTTTAAGCAGAGAGTTGAACCGTCTCTTTCTTAATTCCGGATCTTAATTCTGCGTGGAACTTCCTTTGAATAAGACTTCAAGTTAGCAATCGGAAGAAATTAAGACTCTTCAAATTATCACGACGCGCCCACACGACACGATGCGATGACATTTTTTAAGGGATAAGGGCTTTCTCAGCAGGAAGCAGGATGGATTAGACAGGGTGGAAAGGGGTAGGGCTGGTTGATGAAGTGGGAGGGTGTGTGTGGGTGAAGTGTGTGTGTGTGTGTGTGTGTGTGTATTTG
>NW_004798004.1:1290-3536 GCF_000002075.1 Aplysia californica | reverse complement strand
TCTTCTTCTTCTTCTTCTTCTTCTTCTTCTTCTCTTCTCTTCTTCTTCTTCTTCTTCTTCTTCTTCTTCTCTTCTTCTTCTTCTTCTTCTTCTTCTTCTTCTTCTTCTTCTTCTTCTTCTTCTTCTTCTCCTACGCCTGTTCCTCCTCCTCCTCCTCCTCATTCTTCTTCTTCTTCTTCTTCTTCTTCTTCTTCTTCTTCTTCTTCTTCTTCTTCTTCTTCTTCTTCTTCTTCTTCTTCTTCTTCTTCTTCTTCTTCTTCTACACCTACACCTCCTCCTCCTCCTAAAGGCGTGAGACCGAAACCGGGAATTCTCGTAAACCTACTTTACGTACAACTGAACACAAAATACCCTTTGGCGCAGTTGGCACTCCGCAGTGAATATACAATGTCGAAGCAAATGATGGCGATCGCTACAAAAGGACTGAATTTAACTTGAACTGGGCTTTCTTCTTACACATTTGATCTTAATGAAAATACAATAGTGCAACACTACGTTTCAAGTTATGGGTACTGGCAAAGTTTCATATTCTTTCATTCCATAGTTTTTGAGAATATTACTATTCACAAAATTTGGCCTTAGCTCCATTAGTAGTAGGATAACTATACAGTTGTATATCCATTTCAGATTAATTTAGCTTGAAACTATAAGAAAAGGTTGGGAGGGGAGGGGGGGGTTGTTTTGTTTGGGATTTTTTTAATTGGTGCCTTCCACGCAGTTGGTTGTTGGTTGTTGTTGTTTTTTCATAGAGATGGTTTAACATCAATGTTAAAAGAAAAGGTAAATGTATGTTAATTATTTGTTTTGTTTGGTTTGTTAGTTTGTTTTGTTTCCTTCGTTGTGTTCTGTTTTTGCTTATTAAAATTTTTTTTTTTTAATGTTTTTTTTTTGGGGGGGGGGTTTTTTTTGTTTTGTTTTGTTTGGGTTTTTTCGCTTTTTTGTCTTTTTTTAGGTTCGGGTATTATTTTTTTCTTTATTTTAAGTACGTTTTTATGGTCTGTTCTTGGTGGGTTTGCTGTTGTTTGAAATTTCTTTGGGGACTTTTTTTTTGTTTTTTTGTTTGTTTGTTTTTCGGGCGGGGTTTGTTTATTTGGGGGGGGAGGAGAGGGGGACCACTCGGGGGATGGGGGCTCCCGACCCCAGGGGGGGGGGGGGTTGAGTATGTTATGGCCTTGTGTTCAAATGGGACGCTTGCTTTTTATTTTCAGAAAGGAGAAATTTTCCCAAGGGCCCCCCCAAAAGAGGGGTTATTAATCTTTTCGGTTTTAGAAAAGGGAAGGACCAATTCTAAAAGGCCTTTACCCAAATCTTTTTTTTCAAAGCTTTTTTTTTGGGTTTTTTCTTTAGCATTCAAAAAAATTCCCCCCTCCCCTGCCCCCTCCAAAAATTTATTTTTTTAAAATTCCCATCCAACAGAAGGAAGGAAAGGGAAATTGAGTCAGTAAGACTGTATTTTTTTTTGTACAATATGAAAATTCTTCCTATTTGGATTTACTTTTGTAAGATTTTTTCCTGATTCTGATCATCCAAACAAGCAGTTTGAGAGGTATTTAGCTTTATGTCTTTCCGTTATGAAAATGTGCGCTTCAATTAACTTATCTCAAGGAACTATTTGAAAATAGTATAGCCCCATTATTCAGCATGAGACACAAGAAACAGCAATCAGTTACGCTAGTTCACAATGTAATCAATAAATAAATTTACATGCCAAAGCGATCCCTTCTCAAAAGGGAATTAAACAGGGATATTTGTCAACATACAAAACAAACGAGTTGTCTACCTTTAAAAATGCCCAAGCAATCTTGTGCCAACCACCTTCCTCCTTCTGTGAACCAAACTGGCGGCTGGCTGTGTTCATGCTGACAAAGTCGATGAGCTGGCGAGATAATTACAAAAACCTGGTCACACTGGAGCTGGACCTTTTGACATCTTACCAAAAAATCCAAACACCTAGACAAATCACGCGGGTAAGTGACCCAGTACGTATGTTATTAATTGGGGACAAAACAAGTGCAAAAAAACCCCAACCAACTTCTATATCAAATTCAAGCTACATCACATTAATCTTCTAAATTTAAAACCACATAAATATATACAAGCTGGGCCCCCTTTCGGTGAAAGGAATGGTCGGTGCATTAATATCAACTAAAAGTCATTGGCCTACTATATTTACACTCTCCTGGAATGGAGCAATAAATCTTGAGAGAAAAGTGACACATGCGTTTCCAGGTTGCCAAATATATAAT
>NW_004798004.1:0-1033 GCF_000002075.1 Aplysia californica | reverse complement strand
TTTTTTTTCTTTCTCAGTTAAGTTTTCACTTATCAACTCACATTCCCCCTGTCTACCCCCTCATCAAACACCTAGACCAGTTTGTTTGACTTGGCACCTCCATTGTAGATCCCGCGCTTGGTTTAGTGGACCAGAAGACCGAAAAGAAAGACCTGTATAGGCCCTCTGACAGAGGAAGAAAGAAAGAAAGAAAGAGAGAAAAGAAAGAAAGAAACATTTGCGTATGTGTGCTTGCTGACAATGGTGGCGAACCAGTTGGTCATTCACCCCCGCCCCCTCTCTAAAAAAGAAAAGACGAAGCAAAGAAGAGGATGTAGGACTGTAAGTGGATGGTTGGTGGGTGCTCTGATGTGGTTTGCTCATTCCTTCCTATTAAACCTCTATCATCCTATAAATCCCTTCTTCTTTTCTCTGTCTATTACTCTCTTGTAACACCTCTAATCTCTGGCACTTAAATAAACCGTTTGTTTTGCACGTGAAGTAAAACGCCAGATAAAACTAAACAGTGAGGGAAGAAACTGAGAAAGGAAGAAAGAAGCTTTGAAAGAAATGAAGAAAAAAGGAAAGAAAGAAAGAAAGAGAAAGAAAGAAAAAAGAAAGTAACTAAGAAAGACAGAAAGTAATAAGTAAGAAAGAAGGAAACTTAGGGAAAGAAAGTGAGTAAGTAAGAAAGAAAGAAACTAAGAAAAATGGAAAGGAAGTCGGAAAGAAAGAAACTGAGAAAGAAAAAAGGGAAGAATGAAAGAAGTCCTCTATGCCGGTGTAGACTGGGTGGATGGAACTACTGAGCTGAGGTTACTGGGGACTCTCCCAGTACGAGAGGCGTACAGTGTCTCTTGTCAGCATGTTGCCTGATTTCGTTCGACGTCTTCGGGCGTTGTGTCATCCCTGTGGTTTTTGCTGATGGATCGGCGGGTGGTTGGAGGGTGTCGTTGGTAGGCTCACTTTTAAAACGCTTGTTCTGATGATTCTGAATCTGTCTGTCAGTCTCGTGATTACCCAGACTCTCTCTCTCTCTCTCTCTCTCTCTCTC
>NW_004798003.1:381805-385203 GCF_000002075.1 Aplysia californica | reverse complement strand
TTGATTGGTCTATCTCCGCCGGAAACGTCTCCGGATAGATACTGCGTCTCAGAGAGTTCATTTAGACTGCGAGGAGCGGTGCGTGTGGCGAGAGATGCCTAATGCGGTACTGTTTGCTGCTTGACCCCATCACAACGCCACAGTCTTGGTTGCCCAACAGTTAGTTCCTCCACAGCTCCTCACATGGTGTCTTGAGTGTCCCCGACTCTTGTTTGTGGATCAACACCATGACTGTGATTGGACCAAGGGACGCCACTCGCTCGGACAACACGTCCACGATCCTCTCCCCTTGAGTGAGATCAATAGCTGCAGAATTCGGGCATTTTGCGAAGTGACCACTCCGGGGGCTTACATCTCTGTCAGAGTTCATAAATATCATTCATCCGCGAAGCTCACATCTCCCTTAGAGTTCTTAAATCATTCTCGTCCTACTCTATCTGTGTATGTTACATATCACAGACAATAATCGACCACTACTCGGATTTTATTTTGATTCCGAGTTCTTAACAACGTTCATGTCCTACTCTATCCGTGTATGTGAAATGTCAGACGAATTGTGGTAGATTAATCTTTTTAAGAAGGTCGGAATTGCCAAATTATAAACAAGGCTTTATTCAATTTCTTTTATAGGTTCGGTCTGAACAGTCCTAGTCTGAAACAGGTATAGAACAAGCACACTGTCACAATAATTAGCGACTTTAACACATAGACGATGTAAACAAGTGGCAAATAATCTTTTGACAAGACTAGTGTAAAATGTTCGTTCTACATGTTATATGTCAGCACCTTACTTTGTTATTAGGCCTCCGGTTGTGAATTGCATAAGTTGAGACAAAGATGTGAGAAATTCGGTATTTCCAAGTGCACACAAGCTTTGAAAGTCATCGGCTATTCTCTTCCTTCAATAGCAAATATCTCGATTTCTATTTAAGATGGTTGGGTATTTCTTTCATTAGAATCTTTCATTAGAAACAAGTTAAATGAAGGAATAAATATTAAAACAATACCAATTCCATATGTCCCACAACCTGTCGAACACGATTCCACCGTGTCGTGACAAAAATGTAATTGACTTAAAGTGGCAAAGCTTTGGAAGTCACCGGCCATTCTCTTCTTTCAAGAGCAAATATTATCTCGATTTCTATTTAAGATGGTTGGACACCGACCGCATACTGCCCACAATGACCACAGAGAGATTTCTTAACACTGCTCTACTTTAGAATTGACATTCAGGGCCGTTTTAAGTTACTAAGATCATGAGGTCAGAAACCAAATGGAATTTGCTCTCTCAAATTGTAAAACTGTTCAGAGTCGTTATCAAGACGTTCAAAGAAGTTACTGAGAAGATAGAACTTTGCAATTATAAAAAGGTGACAGCATGGCTGGTTATGACTTTTTTAAAGAAAGAAAGAAGGAAAAGACCTAACCAGGTTAATGTTAGTCGGAAATTGAGACCAAGTTCCCCTGCCCACCAGCTGTCGTTCAAGTACCCTTGTTGGTTTTCTTCAGAAGTTCGGAGAGCCAGAACATAGATCAAACGATCAAACAACCCATAATCAATAGAAGGCACACCATTAACGTTTTATGCTGATGCGCGTGGACAATATCCCGCCCTAGGTGTGTTAAAATCTTGAATAGAGACTGAGAGAAGCTGAATATTTAAAAGGTTTTGTCTTGCACACAAGGCTCGCTGGCTCGCAGGATCGACACAAGTGTCTTTTAACATGCTCGGACAAGATGACAAAGGTCATGGGTGATGGTGGGTATAGATAGATAGATAGATAACAAGTGTCTTTTAACATGCTCGGACAAGATGACAAAGGTCATGGGTGATGGTGGGTGCTCCTGTGCTTGCTCCCTTGTTCTTATCAAACGCCCCCCCCCCCCCTCAAACGACCATTCCTTTATCTTTTGTCGTTATTTAGTATTTAATTACTCCTCAAATCTCCAGCATTTATTATAATTATGATCTACGTGTACTCCAAGTGTCGTAAAACCTTTACAAAAAACTAAAAATCAAACCAACAGTTAATGCTACGAGTAAAAAGAACTTTAGCAGATTACTTAGATGATCTTTTCATCTGAATACTTAGCTCTCTAGATCTATAATTAATATGTTTGGGTATAGACAAGTTAAGGTAATATCTATTATCTATTTGTGGTGGCCGAATTTTGCTATTCAAAAAGTTTTTTAATGGCTTCATCGATCGACATGCGGTTTTCGCCAAAAGATTCTTTAAAATATTCTCCAGATCATGACGGCTTTCTTTTTTTTCTGTTTTGAGAAAATTTTGCTGCAAAAAGCTAAATTTCTTTATTTCACCGATCGCTTCTGTAGACCGACGCTTCTGTCTCTGTAATTTTAGAAAATCCGCCAGGTTTGTTTATTTCAAGTCGTAGTTCCGTTCGATACTATCTCGCATTGTCGCGCAATACAGAGCACTATTTTAAGTGTGCGACCCGTATAGATCTAGCCTCATGTTTTATTTTGTTTTTACTTGGTGCTAAATTCGACTGTGATCCTTTCGTTTGATGCCCATCATCGCTTTTTCTGGACTCCTTTGTCAAATTCTTTTTCTTGCTACTGGGAATAACGTCAACAGGTCTTAGATTACAAATGTTTTAATTATTTGCATCTCTCAAAATGTATTGCTCCATTCCAGTAGAGTGTAAATACCGTAGTCTAATAACTTTCACTTGATGTTAATGCACAGATAATTCCTTTCATCGAAAAAGGGGGAGGGGGGGGGGGCAGCTAGTTATACATAAATCTAGAGGTGATTGTTTTGGGATGATTTTCTTTTTTTTCTTGCTAACTGTTTTGTTGCTGTTGTGGCCTTGCTGTGTTTATGGTTTGTTGCGCACACGGTTAGCTCAGGACCAACCAGTACAACGCTCTGGTTCGAATCTTCAACAGGACTTTTTCAATTGGTTTCTTTTAAGCACAAGGGGACTATCCCGAAAAATGCTGTTTTGAGAAAATTGAAGGTAAAGTTTTTGCCCCTTGTTCAGTTTCTTTAAAAGACAAAGAGAGTTTTCTCTATAGCCAAACAAATTATATACACACGAATGAAACCAAACTTCTCCTATAGGTAGGGCAATGCCCACTTTTGTTGTAGGTCAAGATTTCTGGACACCCCCGGAATCTGGGTTAGCCCGCTTGTCCTTAAAATTGACCAATTAAGATTTTTATTAGGGAGGTTTTAGGGATCGTCAACCATTTATTGGTTCTGTCTTCTCTTTTGGAATTTCTTTTAGGGAAGGGGGTGGACAGTGTGTTTGTTTCTTTTTTTTTTCTCCTTATTGTTTGCTGTTGATTTGTTGTTTTTTAAATTTATTTTTAAAAATGTATCTTGTGTTAATTTTCTTCTTTTTTTTTTCTTTTTTCTTTTTTTAAA
>NW_004798003.1:379274-380605 GCF_000002075.1 Aplysia californica | reverse complement strand
TAGATAGATAGATAGATAGATAGATAGATAGATAGATAGATAGATAGATAGATAGATAGATAGATAGATAGATAGATAGATAGATAGATGAAGTAGCAGAAGGAAGAACACGAAGAAAGAAAATGAGCAGAGTAAACGTATATCCGCCTCCCCTTTTCCCCCCAATAAAACATCTCGAAAAAACAAATAAATAAACAAACAAACAAACAAACAATCAATCAAACAAATAGACAAACCAAAAAAAAAACTGAGGACACAAATAAATAAATTAAAAAATCAATCAAGTAGACAAACAAACAAATTAAAACAAAACAAACCAAAAATCGTTAATGTCTATAGCCCCCCCCCTCCCTCCCCCCAACCCGACAAAAAAAGATAAAAAAGAAAAAGAGATGGCCTATGTCCTGCTGCACCCAGTGACCCCCAAATACCGCCAAGTCCAGTAGGGTCATCGGTCGTGACTAGACTCAAAGTCCTTTGAAGGACCGCCGGACAGTCAGTCTGTCAGTAACGTGTGAGAGTGACTCTGGACTCTGGACGCTGCTGACTAGAGCTGAGGGCGGAATCGAGTCCGGAAACGATTCCCACGATTAATGCTACGGTAGAAAAGTTCTGATTCCTTTTTTTGTAAACCAACAGTTACGAGTTACTTTATTCATTAAATTCTTCTTTTTTTGTTAGAATTTGTTTTTGAAAAAATAAAAGTTGATGTTTAGTAAAGTTCCGAAATCAAGGTTATAATAAATCATGAAGATGTTCGGAGCTAACCAGGTAACCACCGGAAGAAACCACATCATTAGAAAGAAAGTGATAGGGTTCGGAGTCGATTCCTACGATTCCTAGCTTTCAATAATCGGGAACCTAGCCGCCCAGCACTACTGCTGACCTGGTCTCAAGGTCTCTTGACCGACGACGCTCAGTTCAGTGTCCGAGGGTGAGAAATGCTCGGTCCGGCCAGGCGACGTGATGACATAGCGCAGATGTGGCGGGTCTGCGGGAGATCCCTGTTCAAACCCCGGTTTTTCGCCTCTACCTTGGATGTGTTTGCCCGTGCATTAGGCGGGGATCATGTGCTGGCAGTCACGTGATGGATGGCCCACTCACATGGTAGTGGGGAGAACGAGTTTTTTGGTTGTTGTTTTGGGGTTTTGTTTTTCTTTGTTGTTGCTGTTTTGTTTTTGGGGGTATTTCTAAAACTTATAGTATTTTGTTGTTGCTTTGGTTTGTGTTTGGAAAGGAGGAGGGGATGGAAGGGGGGAGGGGGAAGGCAGAAAGACAGAAGTGAATGGAAGTGATATAAGGAGCGATATGAGAGAGAGAGAGAGAGAGAG
>NW_004798003.1:378048-379129 GCF_000002075.1 Aplysia californica | reverse complement strand
CACACACACACACACACACACACCAAAGAGAGAGAGAGAGATACAGAGAGAGAGAGCAAGAGAGAGAGAGAGAGAGAGAGAGAGAGAGAGAAACAGATACAAAAATTGGGGTGGGGTAAGGACAGAGGGAAGATTAATGATAAAATTGCATGTCAAACTTGCGATCGAACAATATCGCACGGCATGAACTTAGCATTCCTTTCAAACTTTACAGGTTATTTTGGGGTAAAAGTGTACTTTAACCCTCCATTTAGAAACTGTTTGACCTACTACGCACACCCAGGTTCAGCGTTACTTGTAGATTGCTATGACGTCATGCTCGTTATACGTAAGCTTCACACTTGTTTTAAGAATTAGGGGGGAGGAGATGGAGTTAAGTTTGCCCATTTGTACACAATAAAGATAATAGGAAACAACTTAAAATTCAAAATGAAAAAAAAAAACTTATGTAAATTAATTATACCTCACCCCCGGGGTGGTGCTACTGACTGAAGTGTCTTTAGGACATTCCCAAAGGGGTGTCCTTAACCTGCACAGTAGAAGCACAGTAGAATTGTGAATGGGCTAATTCACCAATGTCATGCTCATAACTGTGACTGAACTGCAACAGGGAACTTCTGCTTTTTCTTTCCTAATCCTTACTATCGTCATTTTCCCTTCTACTTCTTTTCGTATGTTTGTCACACTCTTGTGACCCGCTATTTCCGGAGTGCCTTTATAGTCGAAGCAGACTTTGCGCTGTTGAAGCAAGAGAGGTGAGCAGAGTAAATATGATTCCCAAGGACTTCTCTGTTGACACCCAACCGTTGGCACTCATATGACCTTATGCAGTTGCGAGCACCGTAAAAGCTCTACTAAAACAAAACAAAACTATCCTAAAATGTGTACCACTAAAGCTCGTAATAAATAAACAGTAAGACATCACTAACACCTTCCTTTTTTCCGGACATACTGATCATTCTTTCGTCTATGAGACAGGATCTCCGAATTAAATGTCCGAGATGACTGAATCAAGCTGGAGAGTAGTTTCAACCCCTCCTCCTCCCTCTCCCTTCCCCCTCTTCACACACACACACACACA
>NW_004798003.1:376397-377881 GCF_000002075.1 Aplysia californica | reverse complement strand
ACACACACACACACACACACACACACACATGAACCAAGCTCAATAATATCACCCCATTGACGACTGAACCTCGGGTATGTGCACCTTCACTGTGTGTCGATTAATTGGATGCTGAGGATTGTTTTACTCAAAAGGGAAGTGGGGAGGAGGGAAGGAGCTAGCTTTGAGCCTTTTAACAAAATGTAGGTGCTTTACGTCGTTATCTACACAATTTAGGTAATTGAAAAAGTGGGCTTCGACCCATCTTGCTAAGTCCAGCCCGTGCCTAAAGGGACACACTATCCCAGCAGAAAGACCGATATACCCCAGGTCGATTGTTTGTTGTTGTTGTTTTGGGTTTTTGTTTGTTTGTTGTTGTTTTTTTTTTTGGGTAAGTGTTTTACGGCTCTCGGAACTTCATAAGGTCATATGAGCGAGCGGGTCAGTTGATAGGAAATTTTGAATTTTGCCCGGTGGCGGCCGAAGCCTACTCTTATCGGTTTTAGACCACCAAGGGATTTTTAACGTACGCAACTTGCACGCGGGTCTTCCGAAATTTTTCGCCCTTGTCCGAGAAGGCTAGGTGTAGATCTTTCCTACAAGGAGATCAGGGGTGTGGCTGAAAGACAGCAAGGTCGACTGTATGCTATGGAGAAGCGCCTAACCGCTACACCACAGACGCCAGTGCGCAGAGTGACAGAACAGAATGAAAATATCACTGTACATAACATGACCCTAGAATGATTTACCCTATCCATACGCCCTGGGGTAATTTTGTACCCCCGAGGTAGTATTCTTCACATCTTTGAATACTTTTAGCGGGAAGATCTCTTTGAAACTTTCAGTATTTCTTTAAAAAATCATTTTGATAGATCACTATGCAAAGCGTACCGATCGGATTAACGGGTAAATTTCCTCTTTGGAAAGTGGTGGCACAGTTCCCCACGCCATATGGATACGATGGTAAATCACGACGTACGGACAGGGTTAAGTTCTTTCTGCTCGGCAATTGCTTTTGAGAAATTTGACGTCAAAAATTTCCCAACATGTCAAGTTTTTTCGAATGGAATTCTTCGAATATTATTGTGATAACGGCTCCGAAAAATCGTACAATTTTGATAGAGTATGTAGAACATTAGAATTTGGTTTCTCATGTCTTGGTCTTAGTAACTTAAGACGGCCAAAAATGTCAAACAAAACTTTGTAATTCTGAGGTAGCGAAAGTGTACATACATAGGCGGCCTTTCCCTGCTGTTAAAAAGTACCCAAAGCACACGTTCTGTAACGTAGTAAGACAATCCTATACACCTTCCTCGATTCCTTGATACAGTGTAGTGTACGAGTTAGAGCTATCACGTCTACAGCACCGCCCTTCTAGTTTGTTTGTTTGTTTGTTTGTTTGGTTGGTTGGTTGGTTGGTTGGTTGGTTGTTTGTTTGTTTGTTTGTTTGTTTGGTTGGTTGGTTGGTTGGTTGGTTGGTTGGTTGGTTGGTTGGTTGGTTGGTT
>NW_004798003.1:371683-373085 GCF_000002075.1 Aplysia californica | reverse complement strand
GAAGAAGAAGAAGAAGAAGAAGAAGAAGAAGAAGAAGAAGAAGAAGAAGAAGAAGAAGAAGAAGAAGAAGAAGAAGAAGAAGAAGAAGAAGAAGACTACTTCCCCTTAGGCTGTACAGCAGAAACATACACAACAGCCCCGCACCCTGTAATCTCCAGGCACAGAGTGTTGTGTTTTTATCAATAGTATCTTGAGACTGTGTGTTACAGTAGATCTTATCTCTGCCCTCTGAGTGTTTGTGAACTCAACAGCCCCACTCGATCCACTCTCCACGTTTGAAAGACGTTTTTGCGAAGGTGGCAGTTGAAAATACTTTGTCAATACGAGGCAGGGGAGACAGCCAGGGACAACAGCTACCACTCAATTCCTTACCTCAGAATCACAAAGTTCTATCTGACGGTTTTGGCCGTTTAATGTTACTAAGTCTATGATGTCAGATTCAAAGGCAAAATGTTTTATTTGCACTATGAAAACCGTAAGATCATTCGTAGTCGTTAGCAAAATATTATTCAAAGAATTGCATTTGAAAAAGATTGACACGATGTGAAACTCAAAATTTTTTTCACATAAAAATTTCACTAAACTAGGCACTGAGCAGATAAAGCTATGTAATTCTAGGGTATCGACATAGCAGGGGGCGGGGGAGGGGGGGGCAACCATGAACAACTAGCACTCAATTCTCCCCCTGGTATTTCAATCAATATCTCGGGGACAGATCGGAGATACTCTCGGGAGATACAGAACATTATGTAGATGTATACAGGTGGATCTAAACACCGGAATCATGACGGGATGATAACATTGAAGTCGCACCGTTCAGCCCCGGGCAACTCTGAAAAGCTCACAGGTCTGAGTGGAATGTCAGGATGAAGTTATCTCCCTTCCCCCATCTGACTGGACTAACTGTCTAGATCAACTGTCAGTCGCGGGGATTAGTAACGGACTGTTTCATTGATCTATCGCTTGGTGCCGGTACTCTGATAGGTCAGATCTACACTTGACAACATCTGTCAATCTGAGTCAGATCTATGCGTTAAACTTTTTTGCCTGGGCCCGTTAAGGCTTTCAAAGCTTTCTCTTGGCTCTGTGTCCCGCGGGCATGTCTTATTTACTAAGCGCGATCATGCGTCCAACCAGATATCTTTTTTTATTTTAATCCCTCAGGGTTACAATGTGGTTTGACGGTTTGCCAAATTTTCTTTCAGCTGAGACAAATTTGAGCCGAGGAGACCGAAATATGATATGAAATGAATGAGGAATTGGGGAACCAAATACGTGCATTTAGATGAAACAGATTGAGTAAACATACCTGTTAATAGAGGTAAGAGAAAGTCGGTATGAATGGTGAGCCGCACAACTGGGAGTTCTGTTTCCCTAGGGGGAAAAGGGGAGGGGTGGGGGA
>NW_004798003.1:368885-370888 GCF_000002075.1 Aplysia californica | reverse complement strand
AGAGAGAGAGAGAGAGAGAGAGACGGAGACAAAGACAGAGAGACAAAAACAGAGACAGGGACAGAGAGATCAATGGAACTTTTTTATCTGGAAAGGCTTATCATCTTAGATACGACCTTTTAGCCTGACGTATAGCCTCTATTGTGTAACTTATACTGCGTGACAAAACAGAATCCCCAACTGAAATCACCCCAGAAATCTTCGCTTAACGTCAAATCATTCATCTCTACTTCAAATGTCAAATGTTAATGTTCAAACGATATTATCCATTTGTACGTTTCATGTTCAGTAACACAAAACTCGCATGACGTCAAACTAACTGCAGTAATGCGACCGACCATTTGTTTTCGAATATCCCTGTGGGTTGTTGGAGGGTGCTCTGGTGTGGTTTGCTCTTTCCTTTCTATCAAATATCTATCGTATTTTCCCTCATTCTTCTTTTAATAGTATTTGTATCGTGCAAATCCCCGCTCAACAACACGCTCTATGCGCTTCACAATGTATACTATTACCCCGGCAGACCTGAGAGCATTCTCAAACAAAATCAACTTCCTGGGAAGCATACAGAGCAAGCAGCCAATTATAGGCACTAAAACACTAACATATTGACAAGATCTTTCTTTGTATGTTGCCCTCCAGTAACCCCTCTGATCTTTGCAATTTCTTTGACCTATTTGTGTTTCAAGTGCACTCTTATTTTAAAACTTTACTATTTCGAACTGTCATGACAGTTCACACTGGGCACACAGCGTCGTAGTAATGATACACGGGGAAACTATCAAAGCCGGCACTTTCGAGAAAAAAAACTATCTGAGCCGCTCACTTTTTTTGACGATATCCACACAATTAGATTGGCGATTCATTCCATCCAACAGTTACAGTCCCCTTGACAAAATTACTCTGTACAGCCCCCATCTAAATGTATTCGTCTTTCTGCAGACGTTAAGCAACTTCCAGACCATTTCTAAGATGAAGCTAAAAACACAGAACAAACAGAAAGCCACTACCAAAAAAAAAGAAGGGAGAATGGGTAACAAGCAAATGTACGCAGATGGACTAGTCTCACAATTCCAATATTTATCCTGAATGAGCAAGAAAATTCTGCCCCAACACTTTAAAATCGCCTCTGTCTGGTAGATATTAATTTATACTTGAAAGTCTATTCATTCAATACAAACTCTAATTGATCTCTATTCCCAAACCCAGTAAAACGCTGAGGGTTGGCCTGCTTAAATTATTGAATGGTACTGGTTTTTGTAGTCCGCAATCTTATTGTATCGATGTCTTCAAAAAGTGTGTGGCTCTGATAGTAGGCGGCTTTGATAGTTTTATCTCGAAACTGCGAGGCTCTGATAGTAGGGGCTTTGATAGTTGTTTTTTATCGGATGTGTGCGGCTCAGAATTAATAGTTTTTTTTCTCGAAAGTGTGCGGCTTTGATAGTTTTTTCTTGAAAGTGCACGGCTCTGATGTACTCCCGTTACAAGCATAGTAGAGTGATTATTCGCTTCTGCTGAGTCTACATCACGTCAATGACTTGCAAGCTCGTGGTTGGCGGGTGCTCTGGTGTGTTTGTTCCTTCTTACCTATCATACATCCATCTTCTTTAAAGTATCTTCCCTTCTTTTTCAAGTTTGGTACTCTCGTGTAACACCTATAATCTTGGGCACTTGCTGCTCTAATTGTGTTGCAAGTACCCTAAAATGGTTACTAAAATTAAATAAATGATTTGCTAGGGAAAAAAACATACAAAATATAAACATTTCAGACTACAGTTTTAATTGATGTCTTTTGTCACATAAATAGAACAAAATTTTAATGGACTTAAGTTATTGCTACTGTGTAAATAGGTAGAAGGAAAGAAGACAGAACAACATTGACAGATAGCCTGAACAGCTTCATGACAAATAATGCAAGAAGAAGAAGAAGAAGAAGAAGAAGAAGAAGAAGAAGAAGAAGAAGAAGAAGAAGAAGAAGAAGAAGAAGAAGAAGAAGAAGAAGAAGA
>NW_004798003.1:365821-367406 GCF_000002075.1 Aplysia californica | reverse complement strand
ACAAGCGGAAGAAAAAAATGAAAATGACTACCCGGATTCGAACCCAGGACCTTTGAATGAGAGGCCAACGCCTTAACCTCTAGGCTACGAGAGCCCCCCGATCCATGACCAGTCACTCGAGTCTGGTCTGGGACAGTCATGTCAGGGGCAAGGGGACAAAAACTGTAAAAGTACAAAGTTCTATCAGTTTAGTACCTAGTTTTAAGAAATCTAAAGTCAAAGACTTTTTTCTAGTAAGGGTTTTACGGCACTCGCAACACAATTCCGTCATATAAGTGCCGAAGATTAGAGGTGTTACAAGAGAGGAACAAACATTAAAAAGAAGGAGAGGAGATAGAGACGATATATCATTTATAGGAAAGAAGGAGCAAACCACACCAGAGCACCCGCCAACCACCACATCAAAGACTTTGAGTTTCACAACATGTCAAGCTTTTCGAATGCAACTATTTGAATATCCTGTTAAAGACTGCAAAATAGTCTACGATTTTGAAAGAGCAGGTAAAACATCTCGTGTCTGACCTAACGGTCTTTGTAGCTCGAAACGGCCGCAAATGCCAGACAGAACTTTGTAATTCTAAGGTAACGAAGTGTCAAAGCTGCCTATGTACAAACCTCCAGTCGGCGTCGTTCTGAACTTAAATGTGAGGCAGCGTGGGGAAACCAGACGCTTGTCAAAATAGTCAAAGTGAAAAAAACTGGCATTTTCCCGTAGGTTTGTGAGTTTTTATTGAATGTTTGCTTTTTGGCTAAAAACCTTTCGTGCCCATTAAAAAACACATTTCTGTGTGGATTTTTACTTTTAAAAAACACATTTCTGTGTGGATTTTTACTTTTAAAAAACACATTTCTGTGTGGATTTTTACTTTAAAAAAAACATGATTAAAGGCACAAAAAAATTTAAAAAATTTCAGTTTTCTCTGACTTTCAAGTTAAGGAAATAACTCATCTTTGACTGACATTTTCTCACTAATTTTACCTCCGAAAACCAGGTAACCCCCACCTGCATTCGGAAATATCTCAATTTTCTGTTCAAGATAAATGAATATTTTTTAAATCCAAAAAAGAAAATGAATAAGCTTTAAGATGACACCAATAACTGTAAAAAAACAAAAAACATGCCCCTCCCTAAATTGACGAGAGCCTGATTCCACCGCGTTGTGACACAAATATCAAGACATTTCCCATGCAGAAGGCCATCTCACGTAAGTCATCTGTTTTTTGCTCGAGTGACCGGACACCCACAGACCCGCAGACGCTAGATTTCATCGGTCTGTTTTTTTTCAAAGTTTAGTTTTAGTAAGAGTTTTACGGCGCTCGCAACTGCATAATGATATACTAATGAGCGCAAGAAGATTAGAGGTTTTTCAAGAGAGTAAAAAAACATAAAACAGGAGAAGGGAAGATAAGGACGATAGCTTTTTTTTATAGGAAAGAAGGAGCAAACCACGCCTGAGTACCCGCCAACCACCCACATCGGTCTAACTGTCTTTCTGTCTGTCTGTCTGTCTGTCTGTCTGTCTGTCTGTCTGTCTGTCTGTCTGTCTGTCTGTCTGTCTGTCTGTCTGTCTGTCTGTTTGTCTGG
>NW_004798003.1:363605-364747 GCF_000002075.1 Aplysia californica | reverse complement strand
CTCCTTCTCCTTCTTCTTCTTCTTCTTCTTCTTCTTCTTCTTCTTCTTCTTCTTCTTCTTCTTCTTCTTCTTCTTCCCGCCACAGGTGAGGAGAACACCTGTGTTTTTAACCTGGGCGTGTTCTGGTCAGAAGAAAGAAAATCCAGTCGTGTGTTCCCCATCATGTGTCTATATCCCCCCCGTCTTAAACACAAGTCCGTGTCCCCCTCCAGCCAACGGCGGGACATGTCAGATATAGCAGCAGGTTCACAAGAGATGATCACCTCAAGGCCGCGATCAGCCCCTCCCTGGGCATGGGGGCCTGTTCTTGTTTCGTCCGTTTCCCCGCTGGATAGCTAAGAGGTGGGCAAAATCCGGATACGTATCCGGACAACCGAATGATTCTCTCTGTACTGAAACATTTATCCGAATTCAGACTCGTAACTCTCTTTCCTTTCCCGTTTGCCGAAATGGGTGTTCCCTTTTGCTCAAATAGTGTCATTTGCCTGAGCGGTTCATAATCATATTATTACTACTTGCCGAAGATGTGCACCAACATATTATCCGCATTTTGCTAAAGCGACTCATTGCCCAGCCCTAGGCAGCTGGCTGCTGTAGCGACTCGGCGAAACGGGACACAGAGAACCGCAAAAAAGAAAGGTCCCGTTTTTAAACACACGGGAGAGAAAAATGTGAGAGGGAACGTCAAGGTTAGACGGTGTTAGATCCTTTAGCCGGACGTTTCAGCTTTGACTTTTGAAGTGTTTTTGCGTCAATCTGGGAAGATGAGCCGTTTTTAGGCCCATGTGTTCGGCCCGACAGTTTTGTTGACTGACGAAGGAGGGATCTGAACGGGAAGTCTCAAAAAGCTTAGAGGCGTGCAATTGGTTTGTGTTTTTCCTCCCAATCGCTTTGAATAAAGAGATGCTGGATGTGCCTAGGTGTTTGTTTCGTTTTACGTTCGGTCGAGGTATTTTGATCTGTTAATGATAGCTCATGGTTTTAGACACTCGTGCAGATTGATACAAAGATCACACTACCCCCTTTTCTTCTTTTTATTCAGCTCACGCGTCTCTCTTTCTTCCGCCTGTCTGTCTATAAAGCTTGTTTGTGCTCGTTCTTATTGACAGTATGTGTGTACTTTTGTGTCTATCCCCCCCCCC
>NW_004798003.1:359542-362455 GCF_000002075.1 Aplysia californica | reverse complement strand
CATCATCATCATCATCATCATCATCATCATCATCATCATCATCATCATCATCAAATGCCTTGTTTGGAACAGACATGTGTTATGGTCATAATGGTTCTCCACCGCATCCCAGCAGAAAGACCAAGATACTGGATAAAAAATATTCCACACGTGGGAACCGAACTCATTTCCCTTGCTTACGACTGCGAAGCATGTAATATCTACGCCATAGACACCGGTGAAACAGAAAAAACCCAACAAACAGCGAGTTGCTGGCGGGTGCTCTAATGTGGTTTGCTCCTTTTTTCCCCCTATCAAACATCTATCGCCCTAATCCCTCCTCCTTTTCTGTGTTTGCTACTCTCTTGTAACACCTCTAATCTTCGGCACTTATATAACCTTATTGTGTTGCAACTGCCGTAAAATTCTTACATAAAGTAAAGCCAAAACGAAACAACTTTCTTTTGTAATTAATGTGAGGTCAAGAAAGTCCCGAAAAGAGACGAAAAAAAAACCCCAACCTGCCCCAGGGAACTGCAACGTCACCAAGGTCATCATGGACCCGCGTGCGTCCAGGTCTATTGACCCATCATTAGCCCGCACTGGTCACTAGTGGTCAGTTCATTTGGCGGCTCGTCAGTTTCCGATCCTGTCACATCAAAGCGTCAGGCGGGGGAGAGGTTTGATTGGCAGATAAATCAAGACGTAAACATCAAAGACCTGTGATTGGAGAGGCCGCGGGTGGCTGGAGGGTGCCGCAGTGTTGTGGTTTGCGCCTTCTTTCCTAACAAAAATATATCGTCCTTATCTCCCTTCGATTGTGTCTTTGTGTGTCTTCCCAGACTGGTTCACTGGCAGTTTTAGATAGTTTGAAAAAGAGTACTTTTGAATTTATTTTTTGCAACTTGTGCAGCTTCTCATTTTTCTAAGTAAAAGCTACTCGCTACCCTAGAACTACAAAGCTCTATCTGCTCAGTTCCTAGTATTGAGAAATTTGACATTAAAAGTTTTTGGGTTTCACAACAATGTTAATTAATGCTTTTCAAATGCAATTCTTTGAATATCTTGATAACAACTCCGAAAAATCTATCTTATGATTTTGATAAAGCAGGTAGAATATTTGGTTTCTGACCTCATGGTTTTAGAAATTCAAAACGTTCAAAGATGTTATGTTATAGAACTTTATAATTCTAAGGTAGCAAAGTATATTATGTGGGTGGTTGGCGGGTGCTCTGGTGTGGTTTGCTCCTTCTTTCCTTTAAAAAATCTATCGTCTCTATCTCCCCTCCTTCTTTTTTGTGTTTGCTACTCTCTTGTAACACCTCTAATCTTCGGCACTTATATGACCTTATTGTGTTGCAAGTGCCGTAAAACTCTTACGAAAACTAAAAGTGTATTATGTATGGCTTTTCTTAAATCACTCTTAAATGAACATTATGGCTTATCTGTACAAACGAAAATGGGAACATTTCCTATCCTGTACTCAGGTTGGTGGGTGTTCTGGAGTGGTTTGTTCTATCTTTCCTATCAAAATCTATTTTCCGCATCTTTCCTACTTCTTTTTTTGTGTTAGTTTCCCCCTTGTAACACCTCTAGTCTTCGGTACTTGAATGACCTTATTGTGTGGAAAGTGCAGTAAAACTCTTACTAAAACATTAGAAAAACAAACAAAACAAAAACAAAACAGAAAACCATCTATACTCCAATAAATTCGATGATTTAGGACGGCTGTGGTTTGACCTTGTCCATCACGACCAACCTGATCCCACATCTTAGATGAAATAATGGGGGACAGTCGATAAAACAGGCTTAACCTCCTGGGACTCGAGCTTACGTCTTCTGCATTCAAAGGCGAGGTCCTAGCCATTTACACCACAGGCGCTGGTGACCTCAGTGTAGGCAGGTCAACCGAAGAATGATAATGGTGGCTCAGTGGGTGGTTGGTGGGTGCTCTTGTGTGGTTTGGTTCTTCTTTCTTCTTTCTTATGAAACGTGTATTGTCATCTTCGTTTCTTTATATGTTACTATCAAGAATCACTGTCAGTGAACCAGATTGAGAAGACTCACAAAAACACATACGAAGGGAGATACGGACGATATATGTTTGATAGGAAAGAAGGCGCATGTCTTCGGCACTTATGTGACTTAATTGAGTTGCAAATGCCATAAAACAAAATCCAACGGTGACTCTGACCGACATCTAGTGTCGTTCGTCTCATATTAGACCTACCCCCTCACTCAATCTTTAACCCTAAATTTACCCCAGACTTCCACTCCCACACCCCAAATACATATCACACCTTCCTGTAACCCGCCGCCCAAAACAAACAAACAAGCAAACAAACATACAAACAAACACTCCCTTTCAACTCCCCCCTTCCTTTGAGGGGGTCAGTTTTGCTGCGTCGTTTCCTCGAGCAAGCCCTCACATCATTGCTTCGAAAATTATTGCGGTCATTCTCTTTTTCTCTTTCCCGCTAACACACCCACTCACCCCCTCCCCTCTAACCCCCATCTCACGCCACCCACACTCACACCCTTGTTTTTCCAGACGAAAATGTCTTCACAATTCACTAAAAATTCTCCCAGGCCAAGGAACATGATCATATCCGTGTTTGGCATATTTTTGGTCATTCTCATTTCCTCGTTCCAACAAAACTCTCTCACCACCACCACCCTCCTTCACCATCCGCACTCCCAGCCAAGACGCCTTCCCTAATCAGTTAACGTCCTTCCTAGTCTGGTTACGTGTCTCACTTCCGCGTTTGTCGGTTTGTTTGTTTGTCTTCTATTTCCGTCCAGTTTCTCGGTTATTTCTGTCCCTCATAAGCTGGACCAGTTTGGAAACTAATAAATTCATATCCGTTCACGAGTGTCATTCACAAACACTACCTCCTTCGTCTCCCTTTTCCTCCACCCCCTCCCCTTTTTCTG
>NW_004798003.1:356947-358897 GCF_000002075.1 Aplysia californica | reverse complement strand
TCTGTCTGTCTGTCTGTCTGTCTGTCTGTCTGTCTGTCTGTCTGTCTGTCTGTCTTTTTCCCTGCATTGAATAACCATCAATGTGTTGACGTGTGTCTCTTTACTCAACAACCCTCCACCCTCAAAAAAGCACGCAGCAGTAAACATAATCTTCCAACATACAACAGTATCAAGATAACCAACGACTCAGTAACAGGGAAGTCTGGCACCAGCGCTAAACCTACCACCTGCACAGAAGGGGAGACAAGATATCCCCGAAAAGGAGCAGGGGGCAGCGAATGTGAGAGGGACGACTTATTGCCTTCATTTGTTGAGCTTCTGCGCAGATCACACGTACGTGTACGGGGCTATACGTCAGATATGGATATTTCCGGAAAATCCCGTATACTCCACTATCTTATAAATAAGAATAAAAGTCGTGCGAAAATGTCGATTCATCAAAAAGATCTGTATCGCTCGGTATTAATTAGATCTAAGAGTCTTGTAAGATACAATTGAGTTTCATCTGAACATTTCTTTTCAGAGAATACGTTTCATTTAGTTTTTTCCCCCAATTTTTCTGAGTCTTTGTACTAAATGGATATAGTGCGTTTCACCATGGAGTTCTTCATTTCATTAAACCAGTTTGAGGTCGGGGACTTGAAACAAAACGAGCGGGGATTACTCTGTCAAACGGCCATGTCTCTCGTCAGTCTACACAGGTAGACATGCTCCTCGGACGACAAACCCAGGGGAGGGGGGGGGGGCACAGACAGACCGCATTCCGCCGGACCCGGAAATAACTGGAGATGTCATCAGAGAGGTGGATAGATGGATGGACGGTAGAGCTGGGCGAAGAATCAATTCCGGAACCGATTCCCACGACTATGGCAAAGCCTTTCACGAAACCCAACGGTTACCAGTTACTTTAATAATTAAAATCTTCTTTTTTAAAAGAATGTATCTTTGAAAAGTAAAAGTTGATGCTTCGGAGTGTTCCGAAATCAAGGTTATCCTAAATCCTGAAGATGTTCGGAGCCAACGGGTAACCACCGGGGGGAATCACATCATTAGAATGTAAGTAATTGGAATCGGAGTCGATTCCTACGATTCCTAGCTTTCAATAATCGGGAACCTAGCAGCCGCCCAGCACTAATGGACGGACGACTTTTGCTTGTTTCACACGATGTGAGATCACAGCGGATCACGGAGGGGGCTGGTAACCGCTTAGCTCCTATCACGTTCCGTTAATGTACAGTCAACAAACACCAAATTTTGTCGCCTGTCTCCAGAAATAGAAGGGCAAACAGAGCAGGCTCCGCTCCGAGTGAGGCTGTTTCACGACTAATCGTGTATTAGTTAGGTCTGTGTCCCGTTCACAGGCTCGTGTTTGCCTTGTAGATTGAAATAACGGCTCGAAGCTTTTCTGAACTCCTTTTCGGTGTTTATAAATAGCGCTCTAAGAATTGGTCGCTCGTACTCTGGGCATGAGCTAGTGTGGTGAGTTTGGGGTATTTTTGTTTTGGGGGAGGTTGTGGGGGGGGGGGAGATATGAGGATGGACTTGGAGGGAAGGGAAGGGGGAAGGAGGGGGAGAGGTGGAATAAGAGGTAGGGGGAGGAGAGGGAGTGGGGTTGGGGGAGTAAGGGGGGATGGGGGTAGGGGGATGGAGTTGGAGGAGGTGGAAAAGGGGAAGGAGGGAGGACAAGGAGGGGGGATAAGAGGGGGGGGGATAAGGGGGATAGAAGGTGTCTTTTTCAACCGGAAAGTGTCAGTTGTGTTCGCCCAATTGCATGTCTGAACCTTCTTACTTCCGGTTTCTTCTGTTGACCAGACAGGGCTGTTCTATTCCCGAAATTCTTTCCTTGTTGTCGTAGATAGATCTACTGAGTTTGTTTGGAATTTTCTTTTTCTTGTTGTTGTTTTCTTTTCTTTTTGGTGTGTGGTCTACTTGTGTGTGTGTGTGTGTGTG
>NW_004798003.1:351111-354633 GCF_000002075.1 Aplysia californica | reverse complement strand
ACAACAACAACAACAACAACAACAACAACAACAACAACAACAACAACAACAACCACAACAACAACAGCAGCAGCAACAACAACAACAAAAACAACATTTGCCACTACGACCCTGCAACATTTACGAGAATAGTGTAAGCACAGCAAAAACAACAAATATAGTAACAACAACAACAACAACAACAACAACAACAACAACAACAACAACATATTATAATAACAACAGATGTCTGCTGTTGTAAGGGAAAACAACGAAGAAATATTAACGAGAATCAGGCCGAGCAGTGAGCTGTTGAGAAAAAAACCCAACTTGTTTCGCGAGCTCATAGGACCTTACGCAGTTGCGAGCGCCGTAAAACCCCATACAAAAAAAGACGAATGGTTGCGATCCGGAAGCAAGGCAATTTTCTGGGAGAGGAAAAAAAAACCCAAAAATCGAACCGTTTTCAATTTATAGCTTTTTTGTTTAATTATTTTGAGCTGTACTTCAGCAGATATCGGGGTGGGTAAACTGTCTATAAACCTTTTCAAAAGTTTGCATTAATGATGCTATCTGAGGAAAAAGCAAGTTGTTTAACACGCGTCATTCACCCTTACACCGCCCACTCGCATACATTACTATGAGCCTTGTGTTGTAAACAAAAAAAGACGAATGGTGCCTTTCAGCATTCTCAATCTCCTTACACTTCTGAATTGGTCGCTTTTAAAGCACAAGGGGGCTATCCCGAAAAATGTTTTGAAAAAATCGAAGGTAAAGTTTTTGCCCCTTGTTCAGTTTCTTTAAAAGATAAGGAAAGTTTTCTCTATAACCAAACAAAATTAAAATATACACATTACATTAATGGAAACCAAACATCTCCTATACGTTGGGCAATGCCTACTTTTGGTGTAGGTCAAGATTTCTGAAAACCCCCGACATCTGGATTAGCTCGCTTGTCCTTATAAGCCATCAATTATGTGAGGAGTTAGTGCAGCCAAGCACTCATACATTTTTGAGCTAAAGGAGTTACTGGTATTTTCTTAAAGACGACTTGCTTCTGATGAAAAATATCATTCTCTTTTGAATAGAAGTTGAGATACTTTGCGACTTAACGAGGCGCGGGTTCCCTAGTAGCGCATCGGACACACGGCCCTGACCCACAAATACCTCCTACAAGGAGAGGAGAAGCCGTTCTGTGTCGGATGCGACACAGATTTTACCATTAGACACATTTTAACAGAATGTCTAGACTTTGGAGAGATCCGAAGGAAATATTATAAATGCAAGAAATTGCAGGATATTTTCTCCGTCGTTGTTCCCAGCAGAATTTTAAATTTTATAAAGGCCATTGGCCTTTATGGCGAGTTGTAAAGTGAATCTGATATTATTTAAAATTTTTATTGTTACTTAAAAGTTGTTTTAGATCACAAATGTATTTACACCGAATTTGAATATTTTAACTTTTTAGCATTTTAAAGTAAATTAGTTACCAGTCGTGAAGTGAACTTTCGCAGAGGTGAACAACTTGTGTTTCGCGCGCTCATATGACCTTAGCAGTTGCGAGCGCCGTAAAACCTTATACTACTACTACTGGGGGTTACCTAGTAGTGTCAGTGGTAAAGTTAGCGGGGAAATGGCAGCCCAAGTTTTGTGACTTCCAAAGTTTGAGTGTCTTTAGAAACTGCAAATTTACAACAACAAAAAATTAGGAACCTTTGATCAACAGTTTTCAGTAAAAATCAACTTAGAATTTTATTTTTAAGGGGACATAAAAACTGTGGGCCCGTCGAAAAAAAAATTAAATGTAATTTTTTATTTTTTTTACTTTCAAGAGCGGGGAAATGATGGTTATTCGATTTCATTATTATGACGAGCGTCTGATTTCACATCATTGTTGTGAGCGTGGGTGATGGTCAGGTCATGACACATTGAGGACTGACACAGTGATGACTGTACAGGCTGCTATATAAACAAAGACACACACCGACTAAATAACTGTATATTACATAACATTATAAAGATTGGCGTTTGTGTTTTTAGAATTATTGACGCCTTTAATTTTCCGTCTTCGTTGTTTGTTGTTGTTTTTTGGGTTGTTGTTTTTTTTAGTTTTTGTAAGCGTTTTACGACACATGCAACTCAATTAGGTCTTATAAGTGCCTAAGATTAGATGTGTTACAAGAGAGTAACAAATAATACAAAAAAGGAGGGGAGATAAGGACCATAGACGATTGATAGGTAAGAAGGAGCAAACCACACCAGACTATAATACCCGCCAACCGCCCACATTGGTTTCAAGCAGAAGCCAGTTTGAAAATCTATCAAAATCTATCAAAATCTATCAAAATCAATCATACCCTGTCAAACAGATATTTGATGACACTTTCGTCCATGTGCTAGGGGCACTGCTCGCTCAACGATGCGACAGACGACTGAGTTATTTACACACTCGCCACGGTCCCAGGTTCGAATCCGGGTAGCGACTGAAACATTTTCTTCTAAAAAATTGTCTCCTTTCCCCTCCTTTCGTGCTCTCTAGCAATGTTCTGTCGTTTGCTTTCGTCTCCTCTTTCTGCCCCCTCCCCCTCACCTCCTTTGCCCCCTCCTCTGGGCTCCTGACTCTTTATGCAGTCTTTCTATTGCTACTCCTTGGCTCCTTCTTACTGCTGTCTTTCAGTCACACCCCTGATCTTCTGGTAGGAAAAATCTACACATAGTCTTCTCGGACATGGGCGAAACATCTCGGAGGGGGACGTTAAAGATCCGTAGGTGGTCTAAAATCGATAAGAGCAGACTTCGGCCGCCTCCCAGCCAAAATTCAAATGAATCCAGTGTTGGGGAAAAACTTTTTTGCAAGGACGTTGCATCCCTCTCAGCATAGGTTTACTCTAGAAATTTTCAACAGTGTGTCCATTTATATCCTTAGCAGAAGGGGAAGGGGGGGGGGGGGATTTGTTTAAAAAATCTACTTGAAAAAACAAATACCCCCCTCCCTAAAGAACCAAGGAACAACCCATCAACAAACAAACAAACGGACAAAGGAAATTCGCAGTGACATAATTGCGTGACGTGGTTTCGTGATCGCCTGGTATAAGTGGCGAAGCTTGGAAACTAATCAATTGTTGTGCGTGATTTTTGGTTCATTCTTATAGTTCTTCCTTGCCCCGAACGATGGGCGAGTTGATGAAAGGTGTTAGCTGTTCTCACCGCGTCTAAAAGTGCTTTTGTGTCCACACACATGTGTGTGTGTGTGTGAGTGTGTGCGTGTGTGTCGTGAGTGTCTGTGTGTTTGCACATGTGTGTGTGTACATGTGTGTGTGTGTACATGTGTGTGTGTGTGTGTGTGTGTGTGTGTGTGTGTGTGTGTACATGTGTGTGTGTGTACATGTATGTGTGTGTGTGCAGGGCGGGGGAGTGTGTGTATGTGTGTGTGTGTGTGTGTGTAGGTGTGTGTGTGTGTGTGTGTGTGTGTGTGTGTGTGTGTGTGTGTGTGTATGTGGTGGAACACCAACTCGAGGTGCCAGCATCTGAACAATAGAAGAT
>NW_004798003.1:345375-346612 GCF_000002075.1 Aplysia californica | reverse complement strand
TCTCTCTCTCTCTCTCTCTCTCTCTCTAAACCGTGAACCTGCAAATTTATAGGTGCGCCATTTTTGTATGAACTTAAAAAATCCTAGAGCATTAAATCATCTCGGATTAGACTCATTTCTCAACTTCTGCAGCAGATATTATTGCATCTTGGTCTCAATAGAAGCGCTTTCCATTAGGAATTGTTCTCAGATCTAGATGCAAGAAAATCCCGAAGAGGGTGAATAGGGTGGGTTGGAGAGAATTTCGTAGCGCACAACGCTTTGTTTCCTTAGGTACCTTCACTGTTCTGCGCATTGGAGCATGGTCATGCAGCAGGAGAATGTTTTTGTTCAAACCCTCCTGGGTATTCAGGAACTGTAATAATGCCTTCACTAAAAGTGCTCTCAAGTTCAAACCTCTCATTAGATTTTTTTCAAAACTCCACACGCAGCGTTCCGGTAAGATAGAAATCCCATCCTGCAAGTTTAATTGGTTGCTTTTAAGGACAAGCGGACTAACCCAGATTTCGGGGGTTTCCAGAAATCTTAATCTAAACCAAAAGTGGGCATTGCTCTACGTATAGGTGAAGTTTGGTTTCATTGGTGTGTATATTCATTTTGTTTTAGAGAAAATTCTCCTCGTCTTTATAAGAAACTGAACAAGGGGCAAAGAGCTTTGCCTTCGATTTTCCCAAGACAACTTTCCTCGGGATAGCCCATTTGTGCTTAAAAGCGACCGATTGATGTTCGACAATTCTTTCACAATTCTTTCATAGTCAGGGGAAAGAAATATCGAACGTCTTTCTCAATGGAGGGTAAAACGTAAATTTTATTGTTCTACGACAATTCCTTCCAAGTTCAAAGACAGGGTAAAATCTTGTTGAACGCCCCTCGTACGTGGTCTACATTTTGTCAATGGGAGCTAAAACCTTTCGACTAAAGACCTCAGGTGCAGTCAATGACACGTGAGCTTTCACTCTTAGGGACTCAAGTCTTTGTGTAAACACTTGCACATACGCACACAAACACATGAACAGACACATGTGTAAACACACACATACGCATACACACACACAAACACCGGAACAGACACATGTGCAAACACACACACACACGAAAACACCCCATAACACATACACGCACATGAACACACACGCACGCATACTCGCACACATACACACATACACACGAACACACTCACAGGCACTCACACACACACACACACCCACCCATACACACACACCCACCCACCCACACA
>NW_004798003.1:343395-345275 GCF_000002075.1 Aplysia californica | reverse complement strand
ACACACACACACACACTAAGACACACACACAAATTCACACGGTCGCGTCGTAGCTAAGTCAGGGCACTAGAGCTGGGCGAAGAGTCGATTCCGGAACCGATTCCCACGATTAATACTACGGATGTAAAGTTCCTTCTCCTTTTTACGCAAACCGGCGGTTTTATCATTAAAAAATTCTTTTTTTAAAGAATCTATTTTTGAAAAATAAAAGTTGATGCTTCGTAGTGTTCCGAAATCAAGGTTAACCTAAATCCTGAAGACGTTCGCAGCCAACCAGGTAACCACTGGGGAAGAAATCACATCATTAGAAAATAAGTAATTGGGTTCGGAGTCGATTCCGACGATTCCTAGCTTTCAATAATCGGGAACTCATCCGCCCAGCACTACAGGGCACCGTGTTTACCTCTCATGTTTGTGACCCGCTGGGGGGAGAGTTGCGTCCCCTAGTCAGCCCATCTGGCCCGAGAGTGATCTCCCTTGCACGACAAACACCGCCATCTTGTTTCTAGGACGGACTACCGTTTGGGAAACTTGAAATCGGAACCAACAACACGAGACACAAATAGTCCCTTTTCCCAGAACTAAACAAGACTATAAAGAGTTGTAGTACTGGTAGAGACAGTGAATTGTTTTAATGAATACAGTCGAATAACAATAAATATGTGAGGCATGCTGACATAAGGAGTTGCTTCTCGGATTTGAGCCACTTGGAAACAGATAAATCACGATTATATAGATTAAGTTTTTACAATTTATAAGTATGAAATAACTAAAGGCATGCTATGCTTAAAGAATATTCCATCAACAGATAATCTTTAGATTTGACCCTAGGGTTAATCTTTGACCAACATCTCCTTTTAATTCTGTTGACTGGGAGGAGTAACTCATTTTGTCAGCATGCCTCATATATTCTCTAACGACAACCTGTTCAAGACAACCACCAGTACTATCAGCCATTTCCCAGGTTCACCTTTCTTTTTATTATTCTCACACTGACGCTATTCAAAACGACCACCTGCCTAAGACGACGACTTTCCCTCTCGGCAATGACGTGGTCGTCTTGGACAGTTTCGACTGTAATCATATTCAAAGTGGTATTAAGGCGTAAATGAAGCCTACTATTGTCACAAGGAACGCTACTTTGACCTCGATCAAGAAAGATCCCCAAAAAAACAACCCAATAAGATAATTGAGAGAAAGGAAAGACATGTTACACTTAAACCTGTCTGAGATTACTGTCTATTAGAGAGAAGAAAAGCGGCCATCTTGGACAGGTGGTCCTCTTGGAGGGTGTCATTGTAATGTACAAAAAAATGCAAAGAAAACAGGGGGGGGGGTGGAGTTGGACATTGGTGGGGTTGTTCGTACAGGTGATTGTCTTGGACAACTGGTCGTTTGTACAGGTGATTGTCTTAGGCAAGTGGCCGTATTTACAGGTGATTGTCTTGGACAAGTGATCGTTAGACTGTAGGTGTGAGTGTAGCGGTGATCCTTTTGCACACTCTCTAACCATCCGCACGGCGCACGCGGTAGATGGAAAAGTGTGTGTGAGTGTGGGTTTGTGTTTGTGTGTGTTTGTGTGTACGTATGTAAGAACGTACGTGTGTGTGTCTGCGTGTGTGGGTGTGTCTGTGTGTGTATGTGTGTGTATATCTTTGTGTGTACACGTATGTGTATGAGAGTGTGTGTATGTGTCCGTCAGGGGCGGCTCGTCCATAGAACACGGTCGTGCACTGCCGCACAACACCCACAAATTTTAATGCGCACAACACCCACAAAGAGACAATAAAATAACCTTTGCCTTCCACCATCCAATCAGTTTTCCGTAAAAGTTCCTAGTGTGTCTGTGTGTGTATGTGTGTGTGTGTGTGTGTGTGTGT
>NW_004798003.1:340971-343270 GCF_000002075.1 Aplysia californica | reverse complement strand
GCGTGTATGTCCTTGTGTGTACATGTGTGTGTGTGTGCGCCTGCCTGTCTGTATGTCTCTCTGTCTGTACATCTGCGTGTATCTGCGAGATCCACAGGTGGCACCCTACCTGTGACGCGTCCCCTCTGTCCGGGGAAGTGACACGCCCCGCCGTGTGTGGAGGAGTCAGGTGGCAGGACGGTGCCAAAGTTAGCTCGGAGCCCGTCGACAAGCCCTGGGCGTGGGGCACATCGGGACCTAGAGAATGTCCGCGGCATGTGACACTAGCAGACTCCACACTCCCACTTCCCGCTTTCCCACTTTGCCCTAAAACCTCGTCATCAACTGATGAGATTCTGCGCATTCCAACCCACTTGACTGAGTTCCATTCCCGTACGGTGATTCTTATGATTTAAACTATGTTTTGTTCTTGCTGGGTTTTTTTGTTCTTGTTGTTGTTGATGTTCTTTATTATTAGTACCTCCAGTCTTTCTATTGAGACGGTGTATCCATCTCAGTCCCGGTGGGCCTTTTCAGGCAAGGTTGAAGCCTACATTTATAATGATCTGAATTGTGTGGATTATGGGTGGAAGGGGGGGGGGGGGTGAAAACAAAGTGGACATCTATCATTTTAAAAAAAATCAAATTTCCTCACCTCCTTTTCTTTCCCTTTTCCCTACATTTTCCGAATCTCCGTAGATGAGATTCCACACATTTCTGACCAGTTGTGCGGGGGCTCTCGTGGCCAAGAGGTTAAGGTGTTTGCCTCTCTTTCAAATGTCCCGGGTTCGAATCCTGGTAGCGACGAAAAAATTTTCTTCTCTAAAATTGTCTCCTTTCACCTTCTTTCCTTCTTGCTTGCAATTTTCTGTCGTTTGCTTTCGTTTCCTCTTTCTTCCACCATCCCCCCACCCCTCACTCCCTTTGTCCCCTCCACTGGGCTCTTGACTCTTTCTGCAGCCTTTCTACTGCTACTCCTTTGCTCCTTACTGCTGTCTTTCAGCCATACCCCTGATCTTCTGGTAGAAAAGATGTACACCTAGCCTTCTCGGACAAGGGCGAAAAATCTTGACGGTCCCGTGTGCAAGTTGTGCACTTTAAAGATCCCTTGGAGGTCCACAATCGATAATAGTAGGCTTCGGCCGCCACGCGGGCAAAATTCAAAATTTCCTACCAGCTGAAAATGTTAGGTGTGTCCACGCGCTCATATGACCTTATGCAATTGCGAGCGCCGTAAAACACTTACCAAAAAAAAGACCAGTTGTGTGCACCAATGTCTGTGGTGAAGGATTTAGGTGCTTTTCCATTCCTCGCAGTAGACGTGAGTTTGATTCCTGTGCAGGAAGCATTTCTATCGAGTATCTCACTCTTTCCACGGGGACATTGTTTCTATCCCAGGATTGGCTAACATTGACAGACAATGCCCAAGCCTACCCTCTTTATGATCTAAATTGTGGTAATGGGATTGTAAAAGCCCCTACATATAAGAACTTCTCTTTCTCCATTACCCAACATTTTTTCTGAATCTCCGTCATCAACAGATACGATTCTACACATTCCAGCTCGTTGTGTTTACTGTCGTATGTGGTGTAGCGGTTAGGCGCTGTATCTTCAGATCTTAAATGTGATTCCTATGTATTTTCGCTATGACTTTGTGGCTTGGTGGAAGATCATCATCATCAGCATCATCTTGTGCCATATCTCCGACAGACATCTGCAGTCATGGTTCTCCATTCATTCCTTTGCTCAGATACACTCCATAAAGCTACACTATCCTGATCTTTTCCCGTCACACATTTGCTTAGGCTCTCCAAGTAGTTTGTCCTGAGTCTTCCCCTGCCTCGTTTGCCTTAAGCCTATCCGTGCGTCGTGTTTTACTATCGTATCCAAACACGTGGTGAACTCTGTGCGGAATTTTACTCGTTAATCCGATCCAAAAGCTTTGCATAGTAGTCTGTCAAAAAGATTTTTTGAAAAATACCTGAAGTTTCAAAGAGATATTCGTACTAGAAGTATTTAAAAATGTGAAGAATACAACCCTGGGGGTACAAAATGACCCCAGGGAGTACGGGTAGGGTTAAATTATGCCAGTGAGTGCTTGGTATTCCAGGCCTTTATATATATTCAAGTGTCCCAAAAACTACATAATTTGTCTTTTCCTGATTGTTTTTTATCAACGAGCAGCCCACATGGGGTTCTTTCAGTAGTAAGTTTACAAACCCTTTTGATTTCTTTTCCTTAAAAAAATTCTCAGCAGTCTCCTAAGAAACCAAATTTCTGTTGCTTTTTTAAATAAAACACTTTACTATATTGCCCCCCC
>NW_004798003.1:338419-340424 GCF_000002075.1 Aplysia californica | reverse complement strand
GAGAGAGAGAGAGAGAAGAGGGGCTGGTGAATATACACCTTTGAAATCCCCTCTCATAAATATTCATAACTGCTTTACATGCGTATTGCTTGTAACCAAACCCGTCTCCTTGATAAGGCTGTGGTTTGGGCACGTAGCGCTATAGTGTTCCTCAGACATCGCATAACTGTCATCGTCTTGCTCTGAGGACAGAGATTGAGATCGACGTCATTCACACAAGTCTGCAGCAGCTCTCGTCCATAGACTTGAATTAAACCATCTTAGATCGTGCAATGTTATGGCCGCCTGTCTTTACCCTCTTCTCTGCAAAGCCTGCGCGCCATGGACGTCAAAAAAAAAAAAGAAAAAAAAAGGTTGAAACATCAGTCTTTCCACTCTCCACAGTGGAGTGCGCTAGCAATCTTTCAATCTTTCACTACCTGCACTTCATTCGGTTCCGAATCGAGTCAAACGACGAACTCCACAGTGAACCGGAAGTACGTCAGAGTGCGTATTCTGGGATAATAGTATGCTATAATAAGTCTATGGTTTCCCCAGACATCGCATCTCTGTCATTGTTTTCGTCTGGGGACGAAGATCTAGATCTGCGTCATTCACACGGGTGTGCCTCCAGTGAGACAAATCCAGCTGCACGGTGCAATGCTGCTATTACAGGATGTGTTTCTTCTTTGTATTTCCCTGCTAGATCTCAGGGGGTAGTCGACTGCTTGTTCTTTAACATCGTCATGTTTTTAAGGCCCCTTACTGGTCACAGGCGTCTGTGTGCAACAGTTAGGTGTCTGGCTGGCGCTTGCAGAAAACATGAGTTCTATTCCCGAAAGGGAAGAATATTTAACGAGTAATTCTTACTGTCTGCTGGGATGTTGTATCCCTCGCATTCTGGGATGGCCCCTACAGAACGGCTCGAATTTTGCCCATCTCCTAAAAAATATAAGTTGTGTCGAATGTTTTAAAAATATCTGTAGGTGGTTGACGGGTGCTCTGGTGTGGTTTGCTTCTTCTTTCCTATGAAACATATATCGTCCTTATCTCCCCTTCTTCTTTTCTATGTTTGTTTCTCTCTTGTAACACCTCTAATCTTCTGGCGCCAATATGACCGTATGCAGTTGCGAGCGCCGTACAAACATCTACTAAAACTAAACTAACTTTCTTATGTCTCTTTTTGTGAGGGGGGGGGGGGCATATTACACAATGACTTTTTACCATGCAGTACTGGAAAGTTACATGAGAGGCGGGGTCTCCAGCAAGAGGTAAACTTGAACCTTTTATTCAGAATTTACTAGACCTACTAGGCATATCAGGGCTCTCCACTCTAACAAGGTTGCCAAAATTCTTTTTCATTATATTTCTGAAAGGGGTGTCAAGATTTACTTTAATGACAAATCGTTAAAATGAAATTCACTTTGCATGGACGTAAAGGACACAAAGGAAATCTACTTCAACCAAAGAGAATTATTAACTTAACTGGTATCATGTTGTGAGATGGCGTGAATACACCTGTCTCGAATCACTTGAATTGTTAAAACTTGGTGACTTTTCAAGGCTCTCCACTTTGTGTATCGGAAATGGACGACGGGGTTCGGTGTTTCCATCAGTTAAATAAACTTTTCTGTGTTGAAAATGATATCAAATTCTTCGAAATCGGAATGAGGCTGACTGAAGGCATGGGCTCCGACGAAGAAGGAAAAACGGTTACATAATGTCCTGAGATCTAGCAGGGATGAACGAAAAGAAGAAGATAACGTCCCAGCAGTGATACCGGGATACTTGATGAAGAATTCTTTCCGCACGTGAATTAAACTTAGGTTTTGTGCATGTAGAGGCAATACGCCTAACTGCTATGACAATGACACTAGTCAGAAAGATACAGGAAGAAACAGATGGACAAAAACACGGAAACAGAAAAAGAGAAGAGATCAGGACGACAGACAGACAGACAGACAGACAGACAGACAGACAGACAGACAGACAGACAGACAGACAGACAGACAGACAGACAGACAGA
>NW_004798003.1:334379-336470 GCF_000002075.1 Aplysia californica | reverse complement strand
ATGTGTTCTTCTTCTTCTTCTTCTTCTTCTTCTTCTTCTTCTTCTTTTTCTTCTTTTTCTTCTTTTTCTTCTTCTTCTTCTTGCTGCTGTTGTTGAGGTTGTTGTTGTTGTTGTTGTTGTTATTGTTGTTGTTGTTGTTGCTGTTGTTACTGCTGTTGTTGTTGCTGTTTTAAAGGAAAATGGTTCTGATTACACCGTGTAACTTGATTTGAGACTGATGCTCTAACCCATCTGTCCGTATTACGATTTATTTTGTTCGACCATACTTCTTAGCTTTTATACTTGTGCTATTTCTACCGATGAATGTTCTTTTTACATTTATCATTATAATGTAAGCTGTTGGTTCATTACTAGTTAGTTTGTTGTCGGTTGTTTTTTTGGGGGTGTCGGAAATATGGAGAGAAGGAGACAGAGGGATAGAGAGAAAGAGAGAGAGCGTGTGTGCAACAGAGAGAATAACAGAGAGAGAGGAGAGGGAGTGGGGGGGAAGAGAGTAGAGAGAGGTGAAGAGGAAAAGAGCGACAGAGATAGAGGAGTGAGAGAGATAAGGAGAGAGAGTGAGTGAGATAGAGAGTGATCGGGAAGAAAGAGAGACAGGGAGAGAGAGAGAGAAGAGAGAGAAGAGAGGGAGGGAGAGAGAGAAAGAGAGAGAGAGAGTGAGAACTCAGATAAACGTACTTAGATCTAGTGTCTTTAGATCGAACAACAAATTGTAACCAGGTGAACGCTGTATGACCGGGCTTAAATTTCCATTCATAATTTTGACAGCTGAGTTACAAATCGCTGACATAGTGATAAACTATAGTAACAGTGAAAGGTCCAAATAGTAATAAAACATTGAGTAATGTACCATGCCACAATTGAGTCTTGACTGAGTGAGGTGGACAAAGGAAATTGGCGCCGGTTTTTTTTTTTTTCTCTCTTGGCACGAATTTTCTTTTGAGTATTGAAGACGAGAGAAAAAGGTAATGTTGTTCCCGCATCCGATCCGTACATTGGGGACTGTCTTGTTAGTGAGACACCTTCCTGGGCCTTCCGAATATTGTGGTAGGGTGGTCAGTTCCTTTCCATGCCGCCTTTACTTCCCCAACTCGAAGTCAGGTACCCATTACTGCTGGGTGGGCAGGAGGGGGCTGAAAAAATATGTATCCAAACCGAAGCTCGAACCCGGACTTTTCGCTTCGGAGACGAGCGCACTAACCGCTCAGCCACCGCACCCTTGTGTAGATGAGTACCGAGTATATAAATGTATATTTTTTGGTTTACGTTGTTGTTTTTGTTTTTGTTTTGTTTTTTGTTTTTGTTTGGGTTTTTTTGGTTGTTGTTTTTTTTTTATCTGAGGTCATAAATTATATTCATAATTTTTTATTTTTTTTACATAGGAAACGGTCTTGGTACTTTTTGCCCCCGCCAAAGAAATCTGTTTGTAAAGTCCTCGGGTCTTTACACAATAAAATTATGATCAGATTTAATTGTCAGGCAGCGTGGTGGAATCAGGCTCTCGTCAAAATAATCAAAATGAAGAAACTTGCATTTTTCCGCAGGTTTGTGCATTTTTATCAAATTTTTGTTTTTTGGCTCAACAGCTTTCATGCCCATTAAAGAACTCATTTCTGTGTGGATTTTTCTGAAAAACGTAGATTAAAGGCACAAAAGATGTAAATTTTCAGTTACCACGGACTCTTAAGCTAAGGAAATAACTAAACTTTGACGGCCATTTTCTCACTAATTCTACCTCTGAAAACAGGTGACCCCCACCTCCTTCTTTCACAAATATCTCGACTTATATTCAAGATAAATGGATATTTTTTTCAACCAAATAAACACAGGTGAACAAGCTTTAAGATGATACCATAACTTTACATGCCCAAAAATTGACGAGAGCTTGATTCCACCACGCTGCCTCACAATTCATAATTTAAGTCATTCTTGTAAGGCTTTTTCATTAATCAACACTACCCACATCGATACCACCTATAAAATCTGGCGCAAATTAATGTCCGTAGCCCAGTAAGGGGCGTCCAGGAAAGGGTTAGGCCCAACAGGTAGTGGGGGTTTTGGAGAGGGGGGAAGCGCATAACTATTTGGGGT
>NW_004798003.1:331593-333760 GCF_000002075.1 Aplysia californica | reverse complement strand
CTCCCTCTCTCTCTCCCTCTCTCTCTCTCCCCTCCCCATCACCCCTTACCCCAACCTCCATGCACCCTCTTTCTCGAGTACAAAAAACAGACTAGCAAAGACCACATAATGGCCCGGTGCGTGGGTTTGAAAATATTTTTTTCTACTCCCTTATTGCCTCCGGACCCCCTCAGACAGGATTCATCGGTCAAGGAGAAATTCGCCCTCTGGTATTCAATGTTTCTTACTTTCCAGAACTTTCACTGATACTGTAGTTTAGCACTGATTCGGTGATCTGCAACTCAGCTATAATAATGAATAAACAGGGAACTCGGTCTTGAGTGCAGGTCCAAGTACAACTTGCCTGTTTGTTCTGTTAAACCGTTGGATAAGAAAACGCAGTTTTATGATAACGAAGTCCAACGTAGGAATCAAAACTATCTTTAAAAGAAATAAAGAGAAAGAAGGAAAGAAAGAAATCATATTTAGAACAAAAAATCTATACATGTACAGCTACAATCCATGCCAAAGTGGTGCAACTGCCCAGGTCCTGAAAGGGATGGTGTTGCGTGACGTAATGGATCGGGGAGTCATTGCTCGAGGGGGAGGGTATGGAAAAGAAGACATCTCGTATACAGTCATGGCGACAAAGTATTGACTGCTGTGCAAACCGAAAACATGATTTTAGGTGTTTTATATCCCTTTCGACATGGCTGAAAAGAAATGTGATTGTAGGTATCTTAGGCACCTATCGACACACAATAGACTATAAAAGGAGGGATGCTTCTAGTCTGACCGTCAGGCCCACCCTGGGCTGTGAGAGATACAATGTCCCAGAAGATAGACTAAAATTTTGGTAAAAATTAATCCCTAGCTCTGCATGGAATTCATCAACTTCAAGCTCCCTGGTTCGAATCCCAAACAGTGGGGGGGGGGGAGGGGTTGTGTTATGTGGGTTCTTATTTTTGGGTTAGGAAAAAGTTGGAGGGGGGTGGTAAAGGCTCTGCTATGCAACAACGTTGCAACTATTACATCCGGCACAATATGAACATTTCCACTTGTCGTACGACCGAGAGTATGCAAATGAAATCATTTGTATCCCTACTTTTCTCTTCAATGCTAGTTTTGGGATAAATCGTACATTTCCTTGTGTGCACGGGACCTAACCGCTACATCACAGACGCTGATTGTGAAAGGCAGACCTGCACAATGCCCCTTCAACACTTTTCAATAGTTCTACTCTTGTATAAACTGGTGACGTTATACCATTGACTACCGTACGCCCCTACAAAAACATACCATTGACTAGGCCTTACTGCAGCACATCTCTGTAGTGACATAACATTGGCAGCTCTCCTTCAACGACACGGCATTTCATTTACCGAAGGGCGAGGCGAACCCACGTGATGTATCATTAGCCAGGAGGTGACTTTGGTAAAGGTTTCATAGCTTCGAGTTGTTTCGTTTTATCCTACTTTGAGCTGTTTGCGTTTGTCTTGTCGCCACCTTGAGTAACTTTGTTTGTTCTACGGTCTTGACTTTGATACCAGGTTATTTTGGGGGGTCTTAAATTGGGACTATGTCTCACCTTTAGTTCAGTTGGTATCATGCTGGACTACTGAAAGGATTAATGGCCCTGAGTACGAACTCCAAAAAGGAAAGTGTGGGTGGTTGGCGGGTTCTCTGGTGGGGTTTGCTTCTTCTTTCCTATCAAACATCTATCGTCTTTATCACCCCTCCTTCTTTTTGAGTTAGTTACTCTCTTGTTACACCTCTAATTTACGGCACTTATATTTGCAAGTGCCGTAAAACTGTTACTAAAACTAAAACAAAAAGGGGAGTTCTGAAGATAGGCTGTATTAGGAAGTCATAAGGCTCTCCGCCCTTTTGGCTCATTCCTAACAGAGACAGGCATTAGGTTCTGAGATCTCGTTTCTTTAATAATCTTAAAGCGTTCAAAGCGGTGCTTAACCTATTCAGTGCAAGATAATTAGAACTCAAGGACTCAGTAGAAAGGCATAACAGATATGTGAGGCAGCGTGGTGGAATCAGGCTCTCGTCAATTTTTGGACACGTAGAGTTATTGGTATCATTTTAAAGTTTATTCACTTGTCTTTATTTGGATGAAAAAAATAGCCATTTATCTTGAATACAAGTTGAGATATTTGCGAATAAAGGAGGTGGGGGG
>NW_004798003.1:326502-327641 GCF_000002075.1 Aplysia californica | reverse complement strand
GTAATGAAAAGGAGAGAATAATGTCAAGAGGATACCGGAGGGAGAAAAAGAGTGCGAGTTATAATATGTATAATATAGAAGTTAATAAATGATCTGGAACTAATTAACCTATTACCGAAGAAGTTAAGTAAGTAAGGTCCTTGCCTGTTACCCACATCCGGGGCCTCGACTTCCTGTGTGGCCACAGTAGAACCAAAGATCGTGTATACCGTGTAGTAGAGAATCTTTGGTAGAATCAAAGATCGTGTAGTATACCGTGTAGTAGAGAATCTTTGGTAGAATCGCCGTGATGTCCTCAACGACCGAAGCTTTCAAACAACGTATTCTAAGAATGGGTTTGGGGTGAGGGGATGAAGGTAGGGGGGGGGGTGGGAGAGAAAGGGGTGTGGGCTGAAACGGACGCTCTCACTCCACCCTTTACCGCCTTCACGTCATCAACGAAAAAAGAACTCTGCATAATATTATGTCCTGGTTTTAAGAAAATCCTGAAAAAAGCAACAAAAAAGACAATTTTAACCAGACCTATTCTTTTTCAGATCAGTCGCTAGTGAAAACTGCTACATGCTTTTTATGTAAAATTGAGACGTTGTCCAGGATAATATGAGCTCGATTACTGTAACAAACCGATTTAACACACACACACACACACACACACACACACACACACACACGCACACACACACACAAACTCGAATGCACGCACACGGACACGCACACACACACACACACACACTCACACTCACACTCACACACACACACATACGTACAAACATACACACAAATACGTATACACATAAACAGACACACAAACGTAGACACACACACCAAAAAATACAAACAATAAAATCCCGATTTTGTTAGATACGTCACTATGCCAAAGGACGCATTATGATAAGCAACTATTCCATCACATTATAACTATTTTGTCAAGCGTTTTTGTTTTAAATCAATTTCCACTGTTGTTTCAGTCTGTCTGTCTACAAATCTTTTATGAGAGATGGCTGATTTGCTTTTTCCTCGACGCTAAATGGCTTTATCGTGTCGAGGTGGTTCCCTTTACTCAAACAATAAAATCAATTGAATTGACCTGACCTGGTTTGCTTTTTTTGACATTAACATCACTCTTTTCGTACCCCCCC
>NW_004798003.1:319971-321817 GCF_000002075.1 Aplysia californica | reverse complement strand
GTGGTGGTGATGGTGGCGGTAGGCAGTGATAGTGGTGAGGGCAGGGGGGTGATAATGGTGGTGGTGATTGGAGGGTGGTAATGGTGACACTTGTGTAGCCGCGTGTTATGATAGAGAGAGAGACAGACAGAGAGACAGACAGAGAGACAGACAGACAGACAGACAGACAGACAGACAGACAGACAGACAGACAGACAGACAGAAGGGGGGAGGAGGGGAGGGGGAGCAGAGCATGCCTCTGTACATGCACTATTGTTGACAGTGGTAATGGTTTATGTGTGTGTACTCAGAACTTCGGGACCACTGACTCCGCTCTACTTTCAACCTTACCAACCTATACGTTCTTATACTATCTCTGATCGTCTTGTTACCTACCCAAGTCCGGTGGTCACTCAAAACTGGTCAGTTTGGCGGATAGCTCCCCTTGCTTGGCTGGTCTTTTGGTTTCTGTTTTAAATTTCTTTCAAATCTTTTTACTGTTGTGTTATTGTTTCTTTTAGTCTTTCTGTTGTCATCCATCCTTGTATTTATTTCCCGATGCATATTGAAACATTGAATATATCATCAGGGGGGTTCAAGAAGTCTTTGGTCTAAATATGAAGGAATAAATATAGAACTTTGTAACTTGTCACACATATTTTTATTTATCTACATAGTCACCATGCAGAGTATCACATTTCTGCCACGTCTCTTTGACCTTCAAAAGTCCTTGAGAGAAAAATGACCCAGAAAAAAAATGGGCTCCTAAACAGTCTTCAATAGCTTCTATGGCGTCCTCGTTGTCTGGGAAATGGCGCAATTTGAGAGATTTTTGTTAGATCAGGAAACGAAAAAGTCTGAGAGGGCTAGGTTTAGTGAATAAGCTGTGTGTGGCAGGTTTTCAAATCCGAAATGTTCTGCTGTCTGGACTGCTTGTTGTGCCCTGTGAGCAGGGGCGTTTTCATGCAGTAGGAGGACCCCATTACGGAGTTTTCCCCGCTTTTTTGTCACCAATGTGGACCTCAATTTTATTTGCAAACCCGAGTTTTAGTCTTCTGTGACTGTTTTCTGTCTTCCATTTACAAGGTAGTCAGTCATGATGACACCTTCACAATCCTAGAAACACGACAGCATGACCTTTCCACTTTGCCTTCTTTGGTGAGGGAGAAGAAAGGATTTCCCATTACATGAAGGTCAATAGTTTTGTTCTGGATCAAATGATAAATCCATGTTTCATCCTTAGTCACCATGTTTTTAAAGAAATTTGTGTTATTGGACTCAGTTCGAAGGAGAGTTTTGCAGGACTCAACCCTCTGATTCATTTGCTCACTCGTCAAAAGGCTTGGTACCCACCGCGCAGATATCTTATTCATGTTAAGATGGTCATGGGGAATCGTTTCAATTGATCTTCACAGATATACACACTTGAGAGATGTTTAACAATTATACGTTGGTCTTGTAGAACCATTGTTTTCACTTTTGATACATTCTTCAGTTACCACAAAGGATGGGCACCCTTCACGATCTTCAACCATCACCGACATGAATCCAGATTCGAATGTTCTAGCATGGTACATCACAGTATAATAACTAAGACATTTGTCCCTATAAACTTGGACCATTTCTTGAAAAAAAAGTTAGATGGGGATTTTCCTTGCAAGTGTAAAAACTTGATACCTGAACAATATTCAACGGGCTCCATTGCACAGCTTCAGCAAAGAAAAACAAACATGTTTGTGCATTGTTTGATTTTCCCGAAAATGTGCATGGTGTGTTCCAAAGAAATTGTCTAAAGGCTGGTAAAATGTCATTACTCTACCATGATTTCTTCATACCCGGACCAAAGATTTATTGACCCCCCCCCCCC
>NW_004798003.1:314337-316177 GCF_000002075.1 Aplysia californica | reverse complement strand
GCGCACACCTTCTTGTTATCATTAGTCTCTCTCTCTCTCTCTCTCTCTCTCTCTCTCTCTCTCTCTCTCTCTCTCTCTCTCTCTCTCTCTCTCTCTCTCTCTCTCTCTTTCTCCTTCTCTCGGGTTTTATCCTTAACAATTATCGCTGTCCTAATCTTGTGCGCCCATTACAAAGAAGACATGGGCTTGATTCCTTATTGGAACATTTGTATTATCACGTACTTTCCGTCTTTCTGCTGGTATGTCCTATTGGGTCGTTCTTGACCATGATAGACAACCAGGCTTCGAAACAGACCACCTCCCAGAAGAGCGAAAATGTGTCGGTTAGGGCGAAGCAGCGATTAAGAGCTAACTGCAAAAGAGTAGCTGTACGGAATTTTTTGGTACTTATGTTGCAATGGAAACGAAACTAGTGGAAAGAAAATCACGATGATAAACATTTAAAGACATCTCCTGTAATACATCTACTGTCCCCCCCCCCCCAAAAAAAAAAAAAAAAAAAAAGATATTTTAAAAAAATATTTTTTTTTTACCTTGAGGTTTACGTTAGCCTTACCACAAAGTAAAACCAAGCCATACTGTGAATCGTTGTGAAAGCAAACAGCTTGTGTTTCACGAGCTCATAACATTATGGCCGTATGTAGTTGTTGGGAACGCCGTAAAACTCTTACTAAACTAAACCTATCGTTCACTGTCACAAGCTGCTGAGCTATTAACTTCGATTCTTGCACGGGGAGAATTATTGTTGGTCTTTCTTGCTGGGATGGTGTATCTCTCTCAGCTCAGTTTGGCTCTTATAAGCAGAGTCGAAGCCTGACTCCAAAAGGACCAAGAGTGTATTATTTCGAGCGTATAAACACCTGTATTTTTTTTTAAAAACTAGAGGCACTCGCTACCTTGGAATTACAAAGTTTTAACTGACATTATTTACTGTTTTGAGTTACTAAGACCATGAGGTCAGAAACCAAATGTTCTATCAACGAAAATTGAAAGGTTTTTCGGAGACGTAATCCAGATATTCAAAGAATTGCATTCGAAAAAAAACAACTTAACATGTTGGGAAACTCCAAATTCTGAACGTCAGTTTTCTCAAAATTACGTACTGAGCACATAGATGTTTATCATTCTGAGGGTATAGAGTCTTTCCATGTGTGGTTGGCGGGTGCTCTGATGTGGTTTGCTAGTTCTTTTCCATCAAACATCTATCGTCCTTATCTCCCCTCCTTCTTTTTTATGTTTGTTACTCTCTTGTAACATCTCTAATCTTCTGGCGCTCATATGACCTTATGCAGTTGCGAACGCCGTAAAACATCTACTAAAACAAACAGTCTTTCCCACACCCAAAAGCATGTTCGTGTAAATGTGGCAAAATCACACCGCAACACACCAGACACCAATCATTGATGCACACCAGAGAGTTTTACAGCAGGACTATATTACTGTAAACCCTCTCTGATGCACACCCTTTAGCACCAGTGTTGACCTACTGTGAACAGTCTCTCTGTCACCTATAGCTATCTCTAGCTGAGTTCTCAGTGAATGATGACCGAGATTAACCTTTGAACTCGGGCACTCATTAATCATTGCTTTCCCCGGGAGTGGAACGCGGTTATTGATGACGTCATCGGCTCATTTATGGCGCTGTAATGATCGTTTATGTAACACGGAGGGAACATTTATGGGCAGTAAACACGTTTCTCGTGTGTCCTGCTTTCTGCTTTATGTCTTTTTAGGCATTTTTTTCTCTTAATTTATTTCGATTATCTCTCTCTCTCTCTCTCTCTCTCTCTCTCTCTCTCTCTCTCTGTCTCTGTTTCTCTCTCTCTCTCTCTCTATCTCT